>NC_092243.1:77247718-77265218 GCF_036320965.1 Panulirus ornatus | reverse complement strand
AACAAGAGACGGCGAGGGTCTTGTTCTGTGTCGATGTTCTTGGTGTTCTCGTCCAGGTGTTGTCGTGTCAGGCGAGAGTTATGTAGAATGGCGTAATGGTTCTTGATGCCACCATCCTGTATGTGAGAGGTGAGACACCTGGATAGTCTGGTCCGTGTCATTCCAATGTATGAGTGAGGTTCCACCCTCCTCACTGTTGCAGTTGTGCTGGTAAATGACGTGGTCCTCCTAAAGAGGCGTCTTGGTCACGGTGGGTCTGTTACGAAGCAGGTGGGCTGTTTTCATTACCTTGTAGTAGATGATGAGAGCAATGTGTTGTTCAGCGTCTGTGAGGCGTACATTTCTGTGCACAATGTCCTTGATGATCTTCTCATTTGTCTTGTAGTGTGTAGACATGTGGTTACTGTAGTATATCTTGATGTGTTCGCCGGTTGTGTGGGTGTAGTGGTGAGCATACCATTTGTCCATGTGTCACTTGACTGCTTCGGATACGTGTAGCCCTTGTTATCGAGGACTTGAGTCACGCGTTCAAGTTCCAGGTGGGCGTCTTTCCAAGTAGAGCAGTGGGAGAGGTGGGATCTCCTGACGTAGGCGCTGACGGTGGAGTGCAGGTACCGTCTGGGGCACTCACTTTCCCCATTCAGGCAGAGTCCTGTGTTCGTGGGCTTGGTGTGTCTTGGATCGTACGCTGTGTGCGGTGACGAGTCTGTCTAAGAATTTTATCAGTTCATTGAAAACAGATTTTGAAACAGGTTTCAAAGTCTGTTATTGTTAAATTTTGTTAAATTTCTCCCTTTACTTAACACTTGAGTACCTTCCATTATCATGTATCAGTTTTAAAAGAAAAAGGTTTTGGGCTGAAAGATCTTAAGTATTACCTGTAATTTTTGGTACTTTTATGAGGATAACAGATTTCCTTGAATTATTCTCTCTAGAGATCATCTTTATTCTCCCACCCTGTCCCTTATGTAATGATCTTTTGCCGCTTTCTTTAGTACTCCTCCCAATCATCCGCACTTCTTCCCTGTAGATACTGATTATGTATCTCCCTTTCCTTTTAATCCCACAATGCAACATCCTTATTCTAGCCTTTCTCATGCTTTCACATCCCATTTTCTAAATTCAAAACACTTAATATATACATCCAAGCAATTTTTCCTTGATTACCATCCACTCCTCTTCCACTTCCACACTTTTTTTCATTTACTCTCACCTTATGTAAGTTGTCTGTCACTCTCTCCGGATGTCTCTTCACATAGACCTCTTTTGGAGCTTGCTCTCTTTTTACCACTTCTTTCATAACGTATGCCATTTTCTCTTTCCTCAGTCCCACCACCAACTTTCACACTCTCCCTCACCAAGGAAATGGTCAGATATTCTACCTGCTCCTCCTCTTGTCACGTTCACATCCAACACTCTCTCCTGAGAACATCTGTCAGTCAATACACAGACCATCAGCGCTCATAATCCCACAACCCCACTCACCCACATAATCCATCAGCGCTCATAATCCCACAACTCCACTTACTCCCATAATCCCACAACGCTACTCACCCACAGTACATCAGCGCCCATAATCCCACCATTCCATTTACCCACATATACATATGTATGAGCTTTTCACGAACGTTTAATTCCCAATCACCATTCCTCTTGCAGTGCAAAATTCAAATTGCTTCTCCCCACATTCACTGACGCCAGGGAGGGAGGGACTCCATGCTCTCCCTGTATACCCTCGATCGCCGAATCACTCGGCCTCGCAGCCACATCCCACGTGCTACAGATGCGTCGTGTATATCAAGATATTTCCTCAGCTCTCAAATTGATTTCGTTCCTCGTTCTGTCCTCTCTCTAAGAATCATCCATATCGTAGTCTACTTTTATTATCTCTCTCTCTCTCTCTCTCTCTCTCTCTCTCTCTCTCTCTCTCTCTGAATATATATATATATATATATATATATATATATATATATATATATATATATATATATATATATATTATATATATCTATATTTATATATATATTTAATAGTTAAACTTTGCTAGAGATGATACGGCACATTTCGACTGAGGACTTCGAAAGCAGCGAAGAGTCCAGTTCTTTCCATTCCCTAACAACTGGGTAATGGAATATTAAAAATTTTACGGCCATTTCAGCCTTTATGGTCGCCTGGAAAGAAAAAATAACAAAAAGAAGACACCATGGACTCAAAACTCCCAGCCTAGTCTGTTCCTGGGAGCTTTTAGCGATGCCACGTATTTTTCCCGCAAGGGAGATAGTTTTATACATGATGATTGTGTAATATCAGTGGGTAGAGATAAGCAAGGATCGCTCCCTGTGAACGAAAAGTCTACTCTCAAGATATGTTCTGTTATTTTTTTTTCAAATGCTCTTTAAGATTTTCTTTTTCGTTAGACGTCATGTACACAGTCATCAACAGTGTCTTGTACACTGTCTTTCATCAGTGAAGAAATATGAAATTTTTAAGCTGTGATTTGCCTTTTTCTCCTGAGATTCTGTCTCTTGTGGACTTCCCAAACAGGAATTATGGTAGTAGTTTAAGGGAAGAAAAATAATCATCTTATTATTATTTGTTGATAAGAGAGGAAGTTTTCCTTCCCAGAAGCCCTCACCGCTGGTGTTTACTACAGAACTTTAGAATTTTCAAAACTGAACAGATTGTTCAGAACGTGACGAATGCCATCATGAAACAGGACTTGACCTTCAGCATGTGATGATGATGATAGTTAAGAAATGATGATTTTCATGTTCCAGATGTTCAATTACGAAAAGCAAAACTCTACACAACATGTCCTTGCTTGTAACTTCTATATATCATTTGATTCGTATTATCTGTGGTTTCTCTCTCTCTCTCTCTCTCTCTCTCTCTCTCTCTCTCTCTCTCTCTCTCTCTCTCTCTCTCTCTCTCAAGTACCTGTCTCTATCTTGCTCACCTGGAAAGTAACAGGCATATTCGGACTGTGTGGAGTGTGGTCTCACTCCTGCGGAGGGCTGGGGTGCCACTGACCAGATTGTCATTGAACTTTGGACTTGGACTTCAACTGAGCAGACGCTCCGAAAACAACAACGTTTGTTGTGGTTTGTTGGAGAACAGAGTAAAGGCATTGTTCAGTGGTATAATCACTCTCGCCATTTCTTCTTAATACGTCTCATGCTGGCGGTACAACCTTCCAGCTCAACTATAACATATTGTATACAGACGACAGACGCAATCGACTTTCAGTATTGTATGATATAGCAAAATATTTTCCCAATAGATCCCTCCACCAGCCAGTGATGTCTATCCTGGCAAGGATACTACATTGCGCAGCTTCCGGTTCATCCAGGTGTAGTCCGTTCATCCTAAGCGTGTCGGCCAGCAGGTAAAGATGCTCTCACAAAGATAGGAATTCTAGTTCTTCCTGAAATAAGGGTTCATCCATCTTCAATGGAGACGGAACGCCTGAAGGAAGAGGGTGTTCCCGGCGCCAATCCTAGGATGTATTCTTAAGAATATAACGTTGTTAGCTTTACTTCGGAAACGTCGAATTCGCCGACGGTGTTTCTCCAACAAGTTCTTTCGTTAATACAAAACCAATACTCAGCGTACCAGGGTTAGCGTCACCACAACTCCTGGAAAGCAAAATCGTTTATGATGTACAGGAATGTGGATAGTGATGGGGCACGGCAGATGGCTTAGATAGGCCGTAGATTAGCAGGATATGAGTACGATAACCTTACAAAAGTGGGCTGATGGTTAGGCAGGAGGTGGGTACGATCACCAGCCTGAGCAGACAGAGGTGGGCACGGTGGACGTGGTAGGTGCTCTGACCGTTCACACGGACGGGGACGTCTGTGTGAACGGTCAGTCCCCGTCCGTGTGAACGGTCAGAGCAGTGGACGGCGGTGCAGCCGGAAGTAAGCTGTTGAACACGGTCAAGAATTTTAAGAAGCGACTGTTAGAGAGGGATGAGGGAGGGAGAGAGAGAGAGAGAGAGAGAGAGAGAGAGAGAGAGAGAGAGAGAGAGAGAGGGGGGGGGAGGTGAATGTGTACAAAAAAAGTTTTTAACGTAATAAAACTCTCACTGCTCCTTCAACCGAACTATTAACTCGAGCATACACGAAATTCTATAAAAAAGTTACCCTTTTTTCTGAATGATAGAAGAGTCGGCTTTGATAAAGTTAAATGGACTTACTTAGTAGCTGATGTTTACCCTTTCATAAATCAAGTGGTGCTGAGTGTCCCGTAAAAGCTTTCCATATTTTAACAGCTCTGAGTAATGGGATGTGCAGCGATGAATAGCAATCAGGAATTACAGCTGCACTACGGTCTTATAGATACAATGAACTAGAAAGTATTGCTTCATGATGAATATTCCTGTATCAATGATGACCCTAAACTCAAGCAGACATACATAAAGACAGACAGATAGACAGAGAAGGAGTCACATGAGGATTTGTTCCTCCTAAGGCTCTCATCTGTTCTTGATGCTACCTCGCCAGTACGGAAATGGCGAATATATATATATATATATATATATATATATATATATATATATATATATATATATATATATATATATATTTTTTTTTTTTTTTTTTTTTTTTTGCTTTGTCGCTGTCTTCCGCGTTTGCGAGGTAGCGCAAGGAAACAGACGAAAGAAATGGCCCAACCCACCCCCATACACATGCCTTGATTCAATCCACTGACAGCACGTCAACCCCGGTATACCACATCGCTCCAATTCACTCTATTCTTTGCCCTCCTTTCACCCTCCTGCATGTTCAGGCCCCGATCACACAAAATCTTTTTCACTCCATCTTTCCACCTCCAATTTGGTCTCCCTCTTCTCCTCGTTCCCTCCACCTCCGACACATATATCCTCTTGGTCAATCTTTCCTCACTCATTCTCTCCATGTGACCAAACCATTTCAAAACACCCTCTTCTGCTCTCTCAACCACGCTCTTTTTATTTCCACACATCTCTCTTACCCTTACGTTACTTACTCGATCAAACCACCTCACACCACACATTGTCCTCAAACATCTCATTTCCAGCACATTCATCCTCCTGCGCACAACTCTATCCATATATATATATATATGTATATATATATATATATATATATATATATATATATATATATATATATATATATATATATATGTTAGGGAGGTGAATGCAAGAGTTTTGGAAAGAGGGGCAAGTATGAAGTCTGTTGGGGATGAGAGAGCTTGGGAAGTGAGTCAGTTGTTGTTCGCTGATGATACAGCGCTCGTGGCTGATTCATGTGAGAAACTGCAGAAGCTGGTGACTGAGTTTGGTAAAGTGTGTGAAAGAAGAAAGTTAAGAGTAAATGTGAATAAGAGCAAGGTTATTAGGTACAGTAGGGTTGAGGGTCAAGTCAATTGGGAGGTGAGTTTGAATGGAGAAAAACTGGAGGAAGTGAAGTGTTTTAGATATCTGGGAGTGGATCTGGCAGCGGATGGAACCATGGAAGCGGAAGTGGATCATAGGGTGGGGGAGGGGGCGAAAATTCTGCGAGCCTTGAAGAATGTGTGGAAGTCGAGAACATTATCTCGGAAAGCAAAAATGGGTATGTTTGAAGGAATAGTGGTTCCAACAATGTTGTATGGTTGCGAGGCGTGGGCTATGGATAGAGTTGTGCGCAGGAGGATGGATGTGCTGGAAATGAGATGTTTGAGGACAATGTGTGGTGTGAGGTGGTTTGATCGAGTAAATAACGTAAGGGTAAGAGAGATGTGTGGAAATAAGAAGAGCGTGGTTGAGAGAGCAGAAGAGGGTGTTTTGAAGTGGTTTGGGCACATGGAGAGAATGAGTAAGGAAAGATTGACCAAGAGGATATATGTGTCGGAGGTGGAGGGAACGAGGAGAAGAGGGAGACCAAATTGGAGGTGGAAAGATGGAGTGAAAAAGATTTTGTGTGATCGGGGCCTGAACATGCAGGAGGGTGAAAGGAGGGCAAGGAATAGAGTGAATTGGAGCGATGTGGTATACCGGGGTTGACGTGCTGTCAGTGGATTGAATCAAGGCATGTGAAGCGTCTGGGGTAAACCATGGAAAGCTGTGTAGGTATGTATATTTGCGTGTGTGGACGTATGTATATACATGTGTATGGGGGTGGGTTGGGCCATTTCTTTCGTCTGTTTCCTTGCGCTACCTCGCAAACGCGGGAGACAGCGACAAAGCAAAAAAAAAAAAAAAAAAATATATATATATATATATATATATATATATATATATATATATATATATATATATATATATATATATATATTGGAAAGGATCACAATTTTGCGCGTGATCAAGATATTCCAATGAGTTCACGGGGAAAATGAAGCACGAAAAGTTCCCAAGTGCACTTTCGTGTAATAATCACATCATCAGGGGAGACACAAGAGAGACATATAACAGTCAGTTGATATACATCGAAGAGATGAAGCTAGGACGCCATTTGGTGAACATCACATGTTTACCAAATGGCGTCCTAGCTTCGTCTCTTCGATGTATATCAACTGACTGTTATATTTCTCTCTTGTGTCTCCCCTGATGATGTGATTATTACACGAAAGTGCACTTGGGAACTTTTCGTGCTTCATTTCCCCCGTGAACTCATAAGAATATCTTGATCACGCGCAAAATTGTGATCCTTTCCAATATATATATATATATATATATATATATATATATATATATATATATATATATATATATATATATATATATATATATATATAATGAAACACACATGCATACATATATATTGATATGATGATTACATTAGTCCGTGATGATAGTTATGAATGTGATATTGCAATTTGGTAGCAGTTCAGATAATTCTATTTAACATGTTTTTTTTCAATACATGCATCAATACATGTTTCACGGAGATAGTCCGCCTCATCATCTGGTGCAAACAATAATAAAGCTTTTAAATCCCAACACCAACACACAGAGTCCGTCCTGTCACCGCCATGCCGCAGTATACACTGGCCTGACTGTTGAAGGGGAAGCTGGGAGTGGTGGGGGAGTGGTGCTTTGTGATTAAGGAAGGTTGCGCGGCGGAGGTTGGCCTGGTTAATGAGATGTATTCAACTACTTTTCTTTCGTTATCGTTTCTTGACATTTCTTTCATAACGATTTCATTGATAAGAGGATGAGCTTTAAAGTTACCTGTTGACAAATTGAAGTTCTTAGTATTAGTAATGAAGATATATTTGATGACATTACGGAGAGCATGAGCGGTATGATGTGACTGGATTGAGGTCTACAGGGTGATAGTTTTTTTTTTTGCCAATGATTAGCGATGGCTTTATTGTGTTTACCTCTGCGTACTGAGTGACTGTGTCAGCAACTTCTCTCAGTGACTGTTGTACCTGCCTGGATAATGTATACATCTTTATATGCCTTACATTTGATGGCGTAATCACTCTAAAGTTTGTTGAGTATTCCGGATAAGGTGTATGGGAGGGTTGGGATTGAAAGGGTGAAGGAATGTACATAGCATCAGATTGGGGAGAACCAATGTGCGTTTCAGAAGTGGTAGAGGTTATGTGTATCAGGCGTTTGCTTTAGAAAATATGCCTGTCAGAGATATTTAGAAAAACAGATGGATTTGTAAGTGGCTATTATGCGTCTGGAGAAAGCATGTCATAGGCTGATAGAGATACTTTGTGAAGGTCCTAACAACAGACGGTATGGGAGGTAAGCTGCTAGAAGCAGTGAGAAGTTTTCATCAAAGGTGTAAGTCATGTGTACGAGTAAGAAGAGAGGAGAGTGAATGTTTCCAAGTGAAGGTAGCTCTGCGGCAGTGGTGTGTGATGTCACATGGTTGTTTAACTTCTTTATGGATGGGGTGGTGAGGGAGGAAAACGCAAGAGACTTGGAGAGGGGGGGGGGGCGATTATGCTATCTGTAGGGGATGAGAGGGCCTGGGAAGTGGGTCAGTTGTTGTTTGCTGATGATACAGCAGTGTTGGCAGATTCGAGTGAGAAACTGCAGAAGTTGGTGACTGAGTTTGGAAAAGTGTGTGAAAAGAGAAAGCTGAGAGTGAATGTGAAATAAAAACAAGGTTATTAGATTCAACATGTTTAAGGGACAAGTTAGTTGGGTTGTGAGTTTGAATGGAGAAAAACTGGAAGTGAAGTGTTTTAGATATCTGGAAGTGGACTTAGCAGCAAATGGAACAGTTGTGGCGGAAGTGGGTCATAGAGTGAGTGTAGGGGCGAAGGTTCTGGTAGCGCTGAAGAATGTGTGGAAAGAGAGAGCGTTATCTTGGAGGGTAAAAATGGATATGTTTGAAGGAACAGTAATGCCATTAACATTATATGAATGCGAGGCATGGGCTATAGATAGGGTTGTACGAAGGAGGGTGGATGTACCGAAAATAAAATGGTTGAGGACAATGTGTGTTGTGAAGTGGTTTGATCAAGTAATGAAAGGGTAAGAGAGATGTGTGGTAATGAAAAGAATGTAGTTAAGAGAGCTGAAGAGGGTGAATTGAAATGGTTTGGCCATATGGGGTGAATGAGCGAGGAAAGGTTGATAAAGAGGTTATATGTGTCGGAAATGGAGGAAAGAAAGAGAATGGGGAGACCAAATGGAGATGAAAGGATGGCATGAAATGAATTTTGAGTGATCAGGGTCTAAACATGCACAAGGGTGAATGGCGTGTACGGGATAGAATGAACTGGAACGATGTGGTACACTGGGGTCGACGTGCTGCCAATGGAGTGAACCAGGGCATGTGAAACGTCTGGGTTAAACTATGGAAAGGTCTGTGGGGTCTGGATGCGGATAGGGAGCATGAAAGAAGAAAGATATATATATATATATATGTATATATATATATATATATATATATATATATATATATATATATATATATATATATATATATATATATATGTATGTATGTGTATGTGTATGTGTGTGTATGTGTGTGTGTGTGTGTGTGATTCATATACTTATGTTTCAGTTGGTGTTCTTCACCAAACAGCACATAGTTCTGTTGGTGAACTACAAACTTTAAACTGTAATTTCAAAGTTCGGCTCAGGGATATATTTTCTTCTTGCTGAGAAAATTACTTTTGTGATAAGTTTATGTTGTAGAGTTCAGCTGCCCCGCTGGGGTCACTCCAGTAGCTGACCCCCTAGAGCTGTTGCCCCTGGGGTCACTGCAACACCTCACTCCCGGGAGCTACTACCCCTGTGGTCACTGCAGCTGTTGATCCTGAAGAGCTATGACACCTGTTTTTTTTTTCAGCAGTTGACCCCTGAGAGATAACACACCCGGGGTTACTGTAATAGCTGACCCCCGGGAGCTATGACCCCAGGGGTCACTGCGTTAGCTTATTTTCAAGGAGTTATGACTTCTGAGTGTCCCTGCAGCAGTTGACCTCTGGAAACTATGACCCCTTAGGAGTTCCTGCATCAGCTAATATCCACCAGCTACGTCGTCTGTTGTCACTGTAATAGCTGACCCACGCGAGCTATGACCTCTGGGGTCACTGCAGCAGTTGATCCCCGGAAACTATGACCGCTGAGGTCATTGTAGCGATGACCTCTGGAAACTATGACCTCTGCAGCAGGTGACGCCGAATATACTTTCGTTGATTGCCAACACTCAGGATGTTTTCTTCCACTCAAGTTGCTTGTGTTTCCGTGCCTGGAGAGGTCAGCAGTTGCCTTCATGTGGCGGCCGATGTGTTAACATGATACGTATAGCTTGGTGCTGCAAGTCATCAGTTCTTGCCGTCATTTAGTTGTTAATGACAAGTAATTCAGAAAAAATGAGTCATGATATCTGTAATACTCATCATTTCTACTAATTACCACATTTCCACAGGGAAATTAAAAGCAAATTGAGGGAAAAGTTTTATTCTTCGCTTATGTGATGAATTGGGTCAGTACGTTAGTGATCGGATTGGTAGTTCGTTGCTGGATGCGGCCGTTGAATTAAAGCAATGTCCGGGTATTGGAAGACCTCATATACCGCGTCCGATTATCTCTTCTCTGATTCTGTGATCGCTGGCTTTGAGGGTCGGTACAGTGTATCGGGATAGAACGTTATCGGGTAGATGGATGGAGATTAGCGTTCGTTCGCTTGGTTTTAAAAACAATGATAGATTATAAGGTCTCATCTTGAGGAAGTTTAGAGCTCATTCTTCCACTGTGTATGACTGTAGTCACTCCTGTACTCGTGTAAGTCAACGAAGACGAGATTATACAAGAAGTAAAAGAAAAGTGTGTTTTGTCTTGTTATCATAAGATCTTGTGAGAGACAGCAATCACGTAATTAAAGAAAGAATTACGAGATGAGTCAAGGGCAGTCGGTCTCTATCGATGAAGGAAGTCGTCTTGCTGGAAGCCAAGAGTGGAAGCCAAGTTTCCAGTGTGGATGACTGGGAGGAACTACACCGATGGTGAGGTCCAGAACACAGGCAGTTCGAAGATGTTTGGATGAGCCTTTATAAAGGAACCTCTGTGTCTTTGGTGCTGCTGGAAGTCCAGCATGGGTTCGCAGTTCATCACATCTTTTCTCTCATCGCGTGTCTGAAAAAGTGTTTTTTGTTCCTGAATTTTGCTGTCATATGCAAAGACCTCATATGCACTGAGATCATATATGTTCTTAGCATTATCTTGAACACCTTTTTCAGGTGTTCAAGATCTCTCAGTTGGTGGATGTAGCTTGAAATTGACGTCCTGAATGACCTTTAGCTGTTGACAGGCCCTAGGAACTAGCCAGCCAACTACCATGCTTCTAATTTTTGCAAATGAGATCAGATTAAGCTGAATTAGGTTAACTTCTCGAGAAGGAGGTTCAGTATATCTTGTTTCCATTGATGCAGCAGTGACGTGAGACGGTCTAGCTAAGTGAATGAACTAGTAAAACTAGTCAGACATAGAGAAGGATTCATGGAAAAAGGATAAACGGAAAAAGGTTTAATAGCTCTTTATTATCAGCACGAGAGAAATACAAAGCTTAAAAGATAATTCTGTCAAAATTTTAGATTAGAACGAGAGGTTTTAAGACTGAGAACAACATACAGATTGAGTGGGGATGGAGTGAGGAATTAACAAGATATGACGACTACTCAAGGCTGTGTTGATCTGGATTTTCAAACGCAGATGAAGGTTTTGAAAACTCTTATCCAAAAGTGAGAAATAACCAAATTAAGTAAATGAGGGAGGCTTCATTTTTTTTCTAGCGGGTCAAGGAAACAAAGACCAAATTGAGCAACGAAGTTGCTAACCTGTTTAAAAAATCTGACAAGAGGAATATGGCCTTGATGTTAAAGTTTAAGACATAAAAAAGTGGTCATATTAGAGGAAGATGGCTCTGATGTTAAAGTTTAAGACATAAAAAAGTGGTCATATTAACCATAAACATGAAGACCCTCTCTCCAATGGCCAAGGAAATAGGAAAGTATCCTTAGTTTTTCCAGAGTTTAGAATTTTTTCAGGAAACTTTTACAAAATATGCAGAAACACATACCCAAAAATGTTATATGATATGATTTGTCGAGGATCAATTGAACTAGAGTACTCATTATCTGAAGGTTATGTTTCTGTTACTGAATCGTGCTCATCTGAAGAATTATGTCAAAGAATAACAGAATTATCGATGATAGTCTGACGAGGTGATGTTGTGTAAATCCCTGCGTTGTATCGTTCCACGAAGGGAGATCAATAGGCCATGCAAGTAGGAAGCTTCAGTTACAATCCTAATTATTTGGTGGCGGAATAGAGAGGGATTGATGAAATCTCCGCTGGTAATCCCGGATGTTAATCTCTCATCATCTCTCTGTCTGT
The DNA here is from genome assembly GCF_036320965.1 of Panulirus ornatus. Classification (NCBI taxonomy): domain Eukaryota; kingdom Metazoa; phylum Arthropoda; class Malacostraca; order Decapoda; family Palinuridae; genus Panulirus; species Panulirus ornatus. The sequence continues at coordinate 77,253,379 of NC_092243.1, read as the reverse complement.
ACGAAGGTTAAGTTTCAAGTAATGCTGAGAGACCATCATAAAACATCTTGGAGAGAGATTGATGCTAGATAAGATACTGGTGAATTATCACATCAATATGACATCTGTCTGCTGATCATAATATACCTCATATCCGTCCTCTTACTAACCTTATGATAGCTGATAGATCATTCCTCATTCCTAACGAATGTTATGGAAGTTTGTACATCAATCCTCCCTGTATGAGTAAAACTCGTTTGATTATCATATGATAAATCGAAATTCCATTGCAATGTTCAGTTTTCCATGAGATTTATTAAGACGTTGAATGTTCTATGTGCTGATACTTCGTGTCGAACTGATGTTCGGAGTTTTATCAGTGGTTAACGCTTTTCTTACCCTCGTTAACTCAACACACACGCACACACACACACACACACACACACACACACACACACACACACACACACACACACACACACACATATATATCACTTGTGAATGAATGATTGTAGGTCTTCTTCCTATCTCCTGGGAGGTAATTAGTCCCGTGTTACTAATATGGCTTCAGCTGGAGAATTAGACGATGTAGTACTGGAGTTTGTGTCGTGTCCTTGTCTAAGGTACAGTGCATAGATCGGGGAGACGAAGTCGAGGGTTATACGTACAACAGGGAACTTGCGGTCTGAAGCAGGTGCTGTAGGGCCTCTTTGATGCGGCAGTTTGATGGCCTCTGTGAGAACAGTGTCTAGCACTATGAGACGGTCCCTGCAGGCCTGTGGGATGAGGAAGACTCCAGCGAAGGTGAAAAGGATTGCACTTGCGATGGGGATGTTCCCAGTTTGCTTGCTTGTGGTGCACAAGAGGTTTTGGTCTTAACGTAGGGTTCGTTTCTCTTTTCTTGTGTCTTAATGATGTATTTACACCGGTGTGTGATTTGTTATCATAATATATAGGTAAACAGAAAGTGACTTGCCTCTCGTTTCTGTTTGAAGTGTGGCAATCCTGCAGGAGAACTTTGACCCAGACTTTACCAAGCCATACTGTGGTTCCTGAAATATCTCATGACGACCCTATGGGTTCACACCTCAGTTTCAGTTCCCGAACCGAGGTCATAAGGCATAAGGCATGTTTCGCGTCTGACCGAGCACAAACCAGGTCACTGTCGTTGGGTGTTCAGTTTATGGACGCACGACCATAATTTCAAGCCGGAGAAAGGATTAAGTCGTGAAGTATACCCATAGTAAATCTGAATGTGGTATTGTTTGGTCTGGAGGAGGAGGCAGAGGAGAAAAAGGATGAATGATAACGGTGGTGCCAGGAAGCTGTGAACGGAGGAGAGATAGTATTATTGGCCTGGATGTTGATGATAGATAGTGTGCATGGTTGAAGGTATGGCGGCCATGCGAGAGTAGGTGGTATAGTGGTTATAGGTGGTATAGGTGAATATGAGAAGCCTGTATTGCTATAAATTTAGTTGTGATAGATGATGCATATGTTTGGGGAGTAAAAGATAATAGTGTGGTCGATGTATATGGAAAAGGACGATGGTTTTGTACAGTAGTGGTGAATGTGATGAGGTAGTGTATGAAGAAGCTTCGGAGGACGATAAGTTGATGGTGAGGGACTGGGACAGATGAGGGATAATATTGGTTAAGATCCGAGTATGATAGATTTAGAATGTAGTTGGTTGAACGGAGAGTACACATTCACGTGCGGTCTTTGTTCTCTTGCATTAAAGTAATTTTTATGTATCGAAATAGTCTTCCCCTTATTCCTGTCTGAAGAGCCAGCCTCTTCCGCAGCCATCTTTGTAACCCAGCGTCAAATGCTTTCCGTCAGTCCAGGAACACACATCCCACTCTTCCTCTTGTTTTGTCTCATTAAAACCCAAAAGAATGCTTGACTTTGATTAATAAGGATATACAAAGATCAAAGGAGGACGCCAAACTCAAATAAGAGATACAATTGTGAAAGCTACGCAGAGGTAAACAATATTTTTAAGTGTATGTTACAGAACGTTCTAAGAAATCTACAGTGAAGGAGTTAGAACAGAATATTTTACCTGTGAACAGAGTGGGAAAGAGGGAGAAAAAAGATATATGATTCAGTGAAAGATACCAAACAGCAGAGCAGGTATGGAACTTACTGGTGAAGAGATATAAGGAGGCACTGCAGCCAGTTAGCATTCAGTAGGTATCAGAGAACAGAACAAGACAAGTGCGGCAGATAAGGGCAACATCATAAGTACAATAAGATAGGGAAGGATGAGCAGAGTAACACTGATGAAAGAGGCCTTTGAAAGGACGGAAATAGCTAGAACAGACGTAAGCAGACTCCTGATGGAGCTTGACCCGTGTGTGGCTCATAATCCTGAAGAAGTTTCACCATATCTGCTGGAGACGTGTTCAGATCCACTTGACAGGCAATCTGATCAGCCACTTGAAATATAGCTCATATGTAAGTGGAAGATGTTATAGTGTAATGAGAACAAAAGGGAATAAAATTCGCGGATCTTTAAGAAAGAAGACTGGGAAAGTGCGCTAACGAGTGTATGGTCTGTAAAACACATGGAATGATAATCAGAAAGTCAGTGGGTGAGTACCTGCCGTAAAGAAACTATCTTAGCGAGAGACAACATGGATTCTGGGAGAATAGGTATATGCATATCAAAGCTCTTATACTTTTCTTTTTTAATTTTACACCAAAAGATAAGGCTGGATGGGTTGACTGTATTTGGACTACCAGACAGCGTTTGAAAGTATACCACATTGGAAGATGGTGGAGAAGCCGTTCCCTCAGGTAGTAACAAGGGGAAGACACTTTCAGTAGATGAACATTACCTTGATGGAAGAGAACAATGAACGGATGACAGAGCAGCCTTCCTGAGATGGATTGGGATCACTAATGGCGTGTCCCAGAGCTCTCTCCTGGGACCTTTGCTCTTCTTCATCTATGTCAATATCTTATCAGAAGGCGTGGATTCGTACCTAAATGTTTGAGGATAATACCACTGTCATGAGGGAAGTCAAGAACGATAAGGATTGCATCAGTTACAAGGGGACTTAGACAAACTCCAAAGTTGTTTTGATACATGACGGATCAAATTCGACTCAAATGAATGCAAAGTATTGAATGTGGAACACATTTCAAGGAGACTTGGACACAAATGTTGATTAGCAGAAAATAAGCTGCAGAAGTTCCTGAGATTCACCTCAGGAGGATTACCATGCAGGCAGACTATTTATTTGGAAAAAATAAGAATTGTGTTAAGATACATGAATGTGGAAATGTTCAGCAACTAAGATACATAAATGTGGAAATGTTCAGCAACTAAGATACATAAATGTGGAAATGTTCAGCAACTATTTAAAGGGTATATGAGGTTAAAACTCGCTTGAAACATACTGAAACTACCTTCAGGTATATGGATGAAGTAATGTATTCAGCAAGCTGTTCGTGCACAGTGTTGGGCCAAAACTAGAATATTCATTTCAGGTTTAGTCTCCACACTACAAGATGTCCAAAGAACGAATAGAGAAGTTCTACAGGAAAGCAACGAAGACGGCGTTAGTATCAAGTTAATTGGGTTAGTGGAATGGTTAGAGGCCTCATATTTGTCCATCATGGAAGAGAGAAGAATAAGGGTTGACCTGATCACAGGCTTTAAGTTTTAAACCATATTGATGATGAAGAGAGTGAACAGTTCATTGGAAGATATAAGAATAGAACATCCAGACGCCATAACATGAAATTAGCTAGTAGCTTGTTACAAAAGAAGTGAAGAAATACGTTTATAGTATAAGAACGGTGGATGAAGTAAGCTGAGTTATGAAGGTGAATGTGGACAACACGCAACAGTTTAGAAAGTTTTATGACAGAGATAGTTGAAGACATGTGGAGCCCCGCGAGTGTAAACTTCTGTAAAAGCACAAATACTACTCGGTATTTACACACACACACACACACACACACACACACACACCGCACACACACACACACACACACACACACACACACACACACACACACGGGCCTACGTGGTGTATTGGTTATCGCTACTGACCACGAGTCAGCGCATGGATATGAGTCCTGGGCTCGGCAGTCGTCCTATTCTCCACCCAGGTGTTCATTATCCTCCAGGAGCTGGTCGGTAAATGGGTATCTGGCTAAAGCTGGTGTGTGTGTGTGTTTGTGCGTGTGTGTGTGTGTGTGTGTGTGTGTGTGTGTGTGTGTGTGTGTGTGTGTGTGTGTGTGTGTGTGACACACCCAAATAGTAATTACCAGTAGCCATCATGTACATATTCAGGTAGTTGGTGGCAAGCAAGCACCCCACCAGGGAGGTACTACTGCTTGGTTATTGAGAGGGCTAGTTATGGAGGTGCAGTAAGTTAACACTACAGTGGCTGTCAAGTTCCCCTCCCTGGCCCAGATTAGACTTTTCTTTCTGCCTCACATGCACGTGGGTTGCTGGCATTTAGCGCACTAACACACAAAGTCTCTATATTATACATGATACTGAATACCACTTAGCTTACACAACTCTTTATCCTTGACTCTATTTCATCTTGGGGTAAAAGTTAAGCGCCTTAAACTATTTCGGTCTAATGACAATATCTCGTCCTAGGTAAAGAAATCTCAAGAGATGTGGCATTAAGAGTGTAGAGCTCTTTCTCATACCATATAAGTACGTAATTACGAATAGCTTGCTGGACCTACACACATATATATTCAGCTCTTAAGCTAAACAAAAATACAGCCAGGGGGAAGGGTTTCTCTTGCATCCTCCTCCTCAGTTTTAAGAGTAATCAACGACAAACAGACATCTCTCCTCGCAGGTAAGATTTCCTTTACGTAAAATCTCTCAAACGTGCACATCTGCTTCTGAGCAAGATGTCGCATTCTGGTGTTATGTGTTCTCTTGACTTTGTTGGTCTAGAAAAAATGGAGGAATCAGTTATGCTATCCATGTACCCTCTGATATATCCTACAGTTTTCGTTAACGATATGATGTCTTTGAATGGCTCCACAGTGTTAAAGTATACACTTTATATAAACAAAAATATATATATTTGAATATGTATACAAAATATACACCCACATTCACTAAGACGTATGAATGAAAAAATAAAAGCTTGCAGCTATCTTACATACAACTCTCTGTAACAGGTCAGAAGACTTTCCACGGATTATGAAATGCTTCCGAGCAGAAAACGTCTCGACTTCGGAAGGCTCCGACACTCTAACATTGTAATTCGGAATATAAAAGTCTACCCTAAAATTTTGACGAAAAACATCTAAAACATTAACTAGGGAACTCAGAAGTGGTATAGAGAAAGGTAGTGTGGTGGAGAGATCGTGGGAGGAGGTAAAAAGAGGAAGTAGAAAGGGAAAGAGAAAGAGAAAGGAAGAGAAGGAAAGAAAATGCTGGTCTGCAGGATGCATTCTCTCATCTCGTAACATACAGGGGGGAACTTTTACAGTGTTGTAGTGTGTTTTATTTAGGCCAGTACATCCCAGGCATGGGCTGCGTGGAAAGGGTTCTTTTCCAGTTCTTGTCTCAAGGTCAAGGTTCGTTAAAGGAGACATAAACGAGGGTGTTAACAAAGCCGTCACTCACAACACAATGACACGAGCAAGGAATACACAACCATTATAGAAATACACAGTTCTACAATCATG
>NC_092243.1:77217718-77242718 GCF_036320965.1 Panulirus ornatus | reverse complement strand
CCCAAAGAGATTTATCTCATGAAGCCGGGATGGAGATGCGGAGCACTAGGATATTATCCACTGACCTCTCATTCATCCTGAGGATCTTCCATATTTCTTACTTTACATTAATGATGGAAAAAGTGATGGAAATGGGAGAAAATGATATCATGAAAGATGTTTAGAATGAAAGGCCATGACTCATGAAACGGTTTCTTTTTCTTCTTACGTCATCAGTTTGTTCAGGAAAACGGATGTCATGTTAGTGACTGATGATGACAGATAACAGTTAAATGGTATAAATCAAAAGAGTTTTTTCCTCCCCGTCTGTTGCGTTCATCACGTTTGTAAATGTGGATTGTGATATTACTTATCGTCCACCCAAAGGGTGAAAAAAGGAGGAAGATATAACAGAAGAAAATAGGCTGTTCGAAAAAAGGTGAGGTGATCTCCTGGATATACTGGCTCAAGTTTCATTCCGATACCTTTACCAGCGTAGACGAGACCCGATTCCTCAGGGAGTCAACACAGGTCTGGACTATCGAATTCCAATGAGACGTCGCTGGAGTTCCCTGAACGTGTGTACCATCGATATGATGAGACGCTAAGTTGTGCACGGCGTCCGTTGTGGCCAGCAGCCTCACTCTGCTGCTGTTGACGGCTCATCATCTCACAACCATGAGAACAGATTCTCACTGAATCCAGACACCAGTTGGCTCCTGCGTAGCAGAGGCGAGAGACGCACATGTGTTCGTTCATCAGGTTATCCAGTTTGTGTGTGACACACACACACACACACACACACACACACACACACACACACACACACACACACACACACACTGGGTGAAGCGATCGAGAACATCGATGTTTTCACAAACTAATGATAGTGGTTTCTGATCGTCTGTAAGTTGAAGACTCACATCAGGAACTTGGCTTCACATTTTGAACCTGTATAGAGATAGATATAGATAAGGAGAGCCAAGCTGTATATAGGAGTTAGAGGCAGAAGACATCCCGTTGGACGGGGGACAACAAGATGTTGTGATGATTCCTGTGTTGCTGTTGTGTTCGTGGCCACCAACTCTGGTCAAGCCACACAACACAAACACGATGTTTTAGGAATTCTATTTGACTGTAATGTGTCTCAAGGAAGATAAAAAAAGCCAATCCAGATTATGATATTATGTGGGAAGGTAGTTTGGTTTCACCAGTGAGTGTAAGGAAAGAAGCAGTTTGGTTCAAGCACTTAACCTTTTCAAAAGCTGAAATCAAAATAATGCTGGAGGAAAAATAACTATGATAATTGATGATGTAGCTGTGATGATTGATGATGTAGCTGTGATAATTGATGATGTAGCTGTGATAATTGGTGATGTAGCTGTGATAATTGATGATGTAGCTGTGATAATTGATGATGTAGCTGTGATAATTGATGTAGCTGTGATAATTGATGATGTAGCTGTGATAATTGGTGATGTAGCTGTGATAATTGATGATGTAGCTGTGATAATTGATGGAGAACAAAAATCTCAGTTTATTCTGAACAAACGAACATACATGCAACACTTTATTCCTAATCATCATCTCAGAAAAGAATCCAATTTTGATCTGAAATAAGTAAGATAAGTTGACTTTGTCACTCGTTCTTATTTTCAAATATATTTTGCTTTTCTACTCTACTTCTCATTCACTTTAGCCATTTTCTGATATATATTCACTTCAACCATTTTTATATTTTTCATTAATGGTGTCATCTCGATGAGGATTTCAATGCATGAGTAGAATCTTTGGCGTGAGATACGACTATTCTTCAATTGATTTCTAAAGCAATCTTCAGAAAAATATTTATGAGAACATCTAACTTATTCGAAACATCATCATCAAGAGAAAACCTTGCTCAGAGTCGTGCAGAAGCATCATCACTTTCCCCTCACTGACGTGCACACACGAGCAAGGTTTTCTTGTTGGTGGCTGAGCTGGTTGTCTCTCACGGCTCGATACCCAGGATCAGTAGTACTGCCTCCTGACCAAGATCTAGTCCAGGTCGTGACGGTATGTGAGAGACTCTCTCTCTCTCTCTCTCTCTCTCTCTCTCTCTCTCTCTCTCTCTCTCTCTCTCTCTCTCTCTCTCTCAAGAACGGGTTCAATCCACTATGCTTATTCCTCATTTTGCAGGAATAAGATCAAGATTTCCTCCACTATTTTACAGAATCTGCAAAGCACATTTTTAATCATCAATCATTACTTTTATGATTTTTAATCATCAATCATTACTTTTATAATTTTCACTAAACTAACTTTTCCCTTTGAACAGAGACTGACTCTTGATTTTTTCATTTGGTCAAGGTTTACTTAACTTTTAGATATTAAGCTATTATAGTTTCAGCTTTAGTGCCTTTATAGGTTATATTTTCTTTACCATTATATAACAGAAGGATTTGTTCTTTTTCACTCCTCTTGCCACGATGAAAACACTGACGCAGATTACTTTAATGATTTACTTGATGAAATTACATAAACTGGATGAAATGTTTCTTTCCTTCTTAAAGAAAAGAGAGACAAATAACATATGACAGGAATGTTGGTGAACCTGTATGATACATCACCTCCAGCTCTGAAACAAGACAACGCGTCTCTTGATTAATATGGCCATGATCCAATATGAAGGCAATATACAGTAGGAGAACGGCGGAAGAACTAATAAGTCCTTCTTTTCAGGCAATAAGTGGGTCATAGAAAAGACCGGGAGGATATGATTGGTTCCTAAGAGAGCAAAGTCTTGTTACTGATGGAGACCCATCCGGCCTCTGGCTGTGGGGGCAAGAGCTAGTCTCAGAGAGTCAAGCGGTCTGCTCGATGGAGCGCCAACCAAACGTCAACTTCGAAGAAAATTCTGCTTCCCGGTGCGGTAGTGAACTTTTGACTTCGATGACGGCTGACTTGCCTCTTCTTCTGCAGAGCTCCCCTTTCTCTTCCCCATTTAATTAAACAATTATTTCATCCCTTTAAGCACTACCATACGACCTTCAGGTACGACGATACGACCCTTGAGCACGATGGTACGACACTTGAGCACGATGGTAGGACCCTTGAGCACGATGGTAGGACCCTTGAGCACGAGGGTACGACACTTGAGCACGATGGTAGGACCCTTGAGCACGATGGTAGGACCCTTGAGCATGATGGTAGGACCCTTGAGCACGATGGTAGGACCCTTGAGCACGATGGTACGACACTTGAGCACGATGGTAGGACCCTTGAGCACGATGGTACGACACTTGAGCACGATGGTAGGACCCTTGAGCACGATGGTAGGACCCTTGAGCACGATGGTGGGACCCTTGAGCACGATGGTAGGACCCTTGAGAAGAATATTAAGTTCTTTAAGCGCGACGATGAGACCCTTGAGCACAAAGGACGACCCTTAGTCTAACAGCCGGTCACTTGACCTGATCCTTAACGGTCAGGTCAGAGGCCAGGCCATCATACCGCTCCAACCAAGGGATGAGAACCACTTCACTGTCGTCAGAATCTGGTTATCAGGGAACCATTTCTCGACCCCACGTATCCACAGGTCCACATCTCCACAGGAAGGGTGAGTGTTGCTGAAACACTGCATCACATCCCTCCCGTGACGGACCATAGTGATGGCGTAACACAAGATCACCAAACTTGCAGCTTTCGAGGATAGACTCACTGTTGCCAAGATGAAACTGGGTTAGAGACTTGAAGGTTGTAATCAGGTCAGCCATCAGTCTCCGTCTTCCTAATGTGACCAGCTTTAAGGTCACTAAGTTAACCTTGCAACTCACTTCTTTTCACATCTTTGTTGTCCTCCTCTGCTCCTTCCGTGTTAGGTGTATCTGCTTCTTTCATGGAGCTGAACATCATCATACTCAATTAACTATTATTTCTCTTTGTGTACGTCTGTTTGTATGTACGTTTGTGCACGTGTGGGTGTGTTTATATATCCGTTTGTGTATGTATGTATATATGTGCTTTTACTTGTGCATTTCTCGACGATTTGTGTTCTGATAATTCATTTCTCTAACCCGGAGATAAGGTCCTCTCGAAGATAGCTGAAGAATTCTGATTACAAGAATTAGGTGGAAATATATCTATATCCTAAGACGAATACTTGTGTCATTCAAGGATGAGGAAAGAGATGACCATGTGAAACGTGATGGAGTGTAGCAAATCACGTTGATAAATACATCACCAAAGATAGGAATCATGAGACTGTGTGTATAGTAGGATAACTGACTCAAAATTGAAAGAAACCAAGAATACCCTTGCATCTTTGGCTGCAAAAGAAGATCGATTATATAAGAGGTGAAAAATGCAATATTTTCGATGCAGGGATAAAGGTTTGTAAGGTCCAGTGAATGAGTGAGTGAGTGAGTGAGTGAGTTACGGCTTTCATATTCATGGCGGCGAGGGAAGTGAATACGAGGCAATATAGAGAGATAAGTGAAGATGGAGTGGGAGGGAAGGGTCGGAAATTGAGAAGGTTGCTGCATGAGGGGACTTCAATTTGGCAAGGTGAGGAGGCAGGCCAGCCTCACCAGGAACCAAGGTCCTCAGGAGGCAGGCCAGCCTCACCAGGAACCAAGGTCCTCAGGAGGCAGGCTAGCCTCACCAGGAACCAAGGTCCTCAGGAGGCAGGCTAGCCTCACCAGGAACCAAGGTCCTCAGGAGGCAGGCCAGGCTACAGGTCTACGGTGGTGTAGAAAGAATTCCATTGTGTCGTCTTTTCTTAGATTTCGTTGTTGATGTCATTTGTGATGTGAAGGCTTGTTAATTCAAAGTGTGAGCTACGTCATCGTTAGCTTTACAAAACCAAGCCTCGCGCTATGGGTCCAGAGTTGTTTTTCTGTTCTCTGTGATACGCCTCATGTTCTCCTTCATGAGTCTGTTTAACAGCCTATTTAGTGAATATATATATATATATATATATATATATATATATATATATATATATATATATATATATATATATATATATATATATGATGATAATAAGAATAGAAAGTTAATGAATTTTTGCAGCACAATACCCGTCTATTCTTTTTTCTGCTGGCTGTTTGGAGTGAACATCATTCTTGTGGAATTTATCGTCGTGAAGAGAAAAGTTGAGAGAGTAAACTTGCAACTCCAGTGGGGGACTGTTGAGTGTAAAGTCATCAACTTTTTTTTGTCTGTTGTCCTGATCAAGTGGAACCAGAGACAACAGAATGTACAGACGGCTCTCCTGCAGAGTCTTCACCTCACATAAGAAGCATAAAGCATTGTTGAGGTTAAGTCTCTTTGCTCCTGTTCAAGGGAGTTCTGAAGGCAATATTAGTCTTTGTAGACGGACCTTCTGGACGTTTTCCTCTTCTTCTTCTGAGAGAGAGAGAGAGAGAGAGAGAGAGAGAGAGAGAGAGAGAGAGAGAGAGAGAGAGAGAGAGAGAGAGAGTTATGTGTCCTGCATTGGTTTACCGTAGGATTTTTTTTTTTGGGGGGGAGGGGGGTGAGAGAGGGAGGCTGCAGACAGCTTCATGAGTTTAGCTAACTAGAACTAGAGTTAGCTGGAGTGGCTGGGTTCAGTGTTCCAGTCTCCATTTTGCCAGTCTTCACACAACCTCTCGCAGTATCATCTCTTCTTTTCTGTTCATTTGTCTTACAATTGTGAAACAGAAGAGAATATTAGCTGCACTTTTCTCCTTCGATTTGTGATGGTAACCTTTTTGCATGAGGGAAAAATTACGACCTTGTTTCTATGGATTCTCATGTGTGTCCGATCCTCTGAATGTATTCCTTAAACACCATGTTATTGATTGTAAGTGTGTGTGTGCGTGTGTGTATGTGCTACGCATGTGTGTATGAATGGTTCAGTGAGTGGCGTGTGTTTGTTCGTAATGTTTTTCATACATTACGTACGTGGTCGTGTAGGTGGCAGCAAGAAAGATATCCATACGTCTGTTGTCGCTCCAGTGAGGGAAGAATAATCAGACGTCCCACACCAATGTTCCATCATCTATACTTCTTCACATCCGTTTGCCACATTAGCATTACATCCGATGTGTATGTGTGTGTTCACCTGCCTGACATTACATATTTGTACTGTACGGTGAGGTAGTTTTCCACTTCGGGGATAATATCTATCGATTCTCTGCTGTCATACAAAATGTTTAAGATTTCTTTTATGTTTGCCGTATTTACTTCCTCGTGCGGTTTATTTACTTCATCCACAACTCATACAATAAAAGCACTTATATATGTATATATATATATATATATATATATATATATATATATATATATATATATATATATATATATGTATATATTTTATATCGATATTTTTTTCTTTAATATTATTTTAAGGACTCAGGTTCTGGTCGTGAGCTGCTTGCTGAATATTTCCTCATCCATGTACTTAAATGTTCTTCTAATATTTGCCAGCAGACAGTTTGTCTCCTATGTAGGACTCTGGCAACAGGTTAGGGATTATGTCGACCCCTAAGTCCCTCTCACAAACAGATTCCTACAGCTGATGTCTTGCTAAATGATGCTCATATTGAGACCTTTGACTGCTTCCCATTCTCATTTCTTCGATTGAAATTCATCAGCCCTGCATCAGACCAGCTTTGGAATGTGTCTAGGTCCCCTTGCAGATTGATGCAGTCCTCTTCACTTTCCACTTCCCTCATAATCTTGTTATCATCCACGAGTGTGTTCAGGCAAGAGTCCATAGATCAAAACAATAATCTCAGAACAGGTGCCTGAGGCACGCCGCATGCAGGGTGGACGTGTGCCTTTTGTTCGCTTCCGCTCAGATCATCTACCCAACGAGAGAATCTCCCTCTCTTATTCCTGCCTGAAGATTCAGCATCTTTGCCCACCTCTTATGTGCCGCAGTGTGAATTGCTTTATGGCACTTCACATGCAAGCAATCGACCCACTTTCTTCTTTCGTCTAAAACAGAGCTCACTCTTTCGTAGAATCACAAGAGGTTCGTTAAGCTTGACCTCCACTCCTTACGTCCGTGTCATCTCTCACTTCCGTAGTCTCTCCTCTGCAGGAAGTCGCCTATTTGCTGCCTGATTATCTTCCCCACACCTGAGCGGCCACACTTGCCACGTCTGTAGCTCAGCGGCTCCTCCTTGCTCGTAGGTAGGCGTGACATGCGCCCACTCTCACTCCCTCCGCACTTTTACCGGCGACGTCTTGAACGATATTTCATGTTAGTTTGCAGGTTCACCTGCACACGTCCCCAGCACAGACGGACAGATTTTACGAGATCTGTGATCTTTGTGTGGGTTAAGACCCTTTAGTTTTCTGTGTGTGTGTGTGTGTGTGTGTGTGTGTGTGTGTGTGTGTGTGTGTGTGTGTGTTGGGTGTTACAGGAAGGCTCTGCAGGAGGGTGGGAGGATTTCATGTGATATGATCAGCTGTGATCACGTTGTTACCAGACTCTCCCACCTGTTGCCTCACCACGTACCATGACACCCGTCATACCCCAGGTACCATGTTCCCCTCACCCAGGCTCTACCACAATAACCTAACCTCTGACGCAACTCATGATCCAGTGAAAGTCTCCACCACTTGAGCCAGCTTACATGCACCCGGGGGGGGGGGGGGGTTAACATCTGAGACATCAGCTTTGACATCAGCGAGAGTTCAGGCGAGACATCATGTTTCATGCACCTCCAAGTCGCTGGGGACCTCCCGCTTACTACCTCTTCAATGACATCATCTTAACCACCCGTGTCCCATACACTGACGGTTTACACCCGCAGGAACAGTACACACACACACACACACACACACACACACACACACACACATTACTAACTGCCAATTATTCATATGATCCATTAAAATTTTGTTTCACGTTACTTTTTTCAGTACAGGGTTTTTACTTGGTCAAATGTGGATAATGAACAGGTCCATTTCCACAACGTTTGGGTAATAAAAATCAAAGAGATTTTGATGGTCCATCCAGGAAAAGTAAGAAGCACACCGGAGAATATTCTATAATACATAAATAATGATCTTTATTATACACAATCTGGGTCAGTGTTCACATGTTTGGCATCATATTGCAATGTTCCTCTCACTACAACTGTTGTCTGCTCTGTCCCTCCCTCTGTCTGTATGTCGTAGTATTTTTCTCTCTTTTTTATCCATCTATCAATCTGTCGGTCTATCTATCTAGCTATCTGTTCCACCTCGCTATTATCTGTCCATCTGTCTTGCTTTTATATTTCTATAAGTCTATCTATCTTACTATCTATCTATCTATCTATCTATCATTTTAACTATCTATCTATCTATCTATCTATCAATCAAGCATCATTGTCTTCAAACTAGTCCCTGTGGGGGATCGCTTACATCCAGCCTCCACAACATCTCACACACACACACTCACACACACACCCTCACCTCGTCCCTCCCAGTAAGCTTGAGTGAAACATGGACTTACATACTTAATGATATTCCTTCTTACTTGTTCATCACCCTTGCTAAGTTGACATGAATTCATCTCCATATGTTTACATTGACGGGAAGGTTAGCATATTCTCTCTTGGAGTATAATCTTAGTACTTTCCTTGGTTTTCCAGGTGTACCTTGTGTTCCCTTATATCAGTAGTTCCTAATGTGAACATGTCCTTATTAAAGCCAAGTTTTAAATGAAAAAAGAAAACACGAAAGTACATTGAAGAAAAGGAAAATGATAATCCTGGGAGTTATTGGAGATGATGTAAAGTTTGCCTTTTTAAATGTAGCAATTATCAGGCGAGAAATGAGAGGGTAAACATCCCCCAAATCTTAGCCGTACACGGGAAAGAAGAAAACAGTTCAGTAGGACCCTGTAAGTCTACACATGGGGCTGATGATAGAAAATAACGCTGAAAAGACAAGAGTTCCATTGTGGTACAGCCAAAGTCTATGACTGAGAGATTCCATGGTTTACGGTAATTATTTGCAGCAGACCTGAAATTTACAGTTATATTTTGGTCACTTAATTGGAGTTAGTAGTTGTCATCAATGATTTCTTGATTAACAGGGGTAATTGCAAGGGGACATCGTGTGGAGAACAGCAGCTGATTAATTGGTCTTACGGAGAACTGATGCGATGATGTATGATTACACACGGGAGCACATGGGAGGTCATCATGGGGAGGGTGGGAGATCTAGTGGTCTGTGAAGAGCTTGGCTACTGTAAGACTGTGTGGGAGTATGTGGATAAGCCAGACAACAGAGGATCTGATAGCATGCGACGAGATATCTACTGGAGGACAATACACTGGGGTACAGAGGAAGACAGATAGTATCTGTGCTTTCCTGATCAGTGTAGATGTAGCCATATCAGCGAGGTAGATGGCTTGGAAGATGTTTAAAGGATAAGGATGAAGAATAATTATAATGAAGAACGTTCGTAGAGAATTAAGATACACTAGAGGATGGACCACTACTCAGATGGAGACTCATGGGATGAGGGATGATATAAGATCCTATAATGATAGGAAGAAGGATAGAGAGATTAGCTGAGAGTGGTAAGATCTTTCGAATGGATGCCAGATGTTAGGAATATCTGGAATATGTTTAATGTAGCAGTCTTAGTAATGAAGCTGAGAGTAGGTTTGGGAGAATAACATATTAGTTGACTGATCTACTGAGCTTACAGGCCAATCTGCATGGGTGAATGAAGGCAGACAAACAGGAATGAGGTCAAACAAATAGAGTGACCCAAATGTACGTCATAGTGGATAGAAACAGAGGTCAGGGTAAGCATGACCTTTGAGGGGACAGTGAAGAATGAGGAGTGGGTGGCAACCCAGGTCATAACCATCATAAAACTGGACATAAACAAGAGTGAGGGTAGTGGTGAGGGAGATAACACAACCTTACAGCCTCTATACCACCAGCCATACACATCAAACCTCTCTTGTGTATAATGCAACCACTTCCCCTCCACCTTTACTGTGTATAGGGAAAGACCTCTACAGTGGGTCTCTCGGCTCTGGCAACGACCACTGTTAGGCTAGGGTGGGGCTGCTGTGGCCTGCCATAAGGCCTTCCATCTAAATCAAGTCTGATAAGTGTCAGTTGTAGGGTGCGAGCGACGGTCGGGGGCGAGGGGCTGGCCTTCAGGAGGCAGGGTAGTTATCAGGGCCAAGTGCACATCGCGCCCGTGGGTGGCATGGCAATGGGCGGGGCGGGTGAAGGACGAGATGAAAGGAGAGAGAGAGAGAGAGAGAGAGAGAGAGAGAGAGAGAGAGAGAGAGAGAGAGAGAGAGAGAGAGAGAGAGAGAGAGAGATTCGCTTTGGACATTCGATCTCCACTTTGCATTTCTGTGTACCAGAGGTTCCCAGGTAGAGGTACAAGTACCGTTAGTAGTACGAGTTAGCCATTCAGATGGCACGTAGTGTTAGGTTTATAAGTTCCATTGGAAATTAAAGAGGAGTGTGATTACACACAAAGGAATATTAGTTGACATATTTCATTAATATCTCTTGATGTCATTTGATTCCATTAACTTGAAGTCTATTGTTTCAAAGGATTTTATCAGACTTAGCTTGGGATAGGAGATGGAGGAGAGACACGGTAGTGGTGCGCTACTCATAAAATGTTGACAACGTGGAAACAACAGTTCCTCCAGACTGGTCCAACTTGTGTGAGATATGGTTCAGTTGTTCCATTAACTGAACAGTGCAACTGAATTCCCGTTGTTGGTCATTTACCCCCCGACCACGACGGTACGACCCTTGAGCACGACGGTACGACCCTTGAGCACAAAGGTACGATCCTTGAGCTCAGTGGTCTGGGCTTTAATTTTGCTCTTAAGGGCCCCTCCAAAAGCCAGGTCATCTCAAGCGAAGGTCAATACCGTCGCGCGAAAATGGTGTACCGTCGTGGTCACACCGTCATGCTCAAAGGTGGCACCGTTATGATCAGGGGTCTCACCATCATGCTCGAGCATCGTACCGTTATACCCAGGGGTCGTAGCGTCGTAGTAGATGATCGTATCGTCATAGTTGAGGATCGAACCGTTATGCTCAAGGGTCGTATCGTCATGTTCAAGTGTCGTACCTGCTAGGTGTACAATGATCGTATTATTATATTCTTGGGTCGTACCGTCGTGTTCATATGTTAATGTAAGTACATCCTGTAACTTGTATCGCTACACAGAACTAACACCTCAGTATTTCCCGTCACCTGAATAAAGTATAGTACGAGGATCTGTCAAATGATTTCCTTACATTCATGTGAATATTTACGCTCACTGCTTCATGTACTTGTTACATATCACGTATGTAATGATGATAATGATTATACGATAATGGACCTCCGGGGTGTAGCCGCTAGCGTTCCTGACCGTGGCACATTCACGGGCCTCCCAGGGTCGAGCATATGGGTTCGATTCCTGGTTACGGCCGTCGGTCCACAGTCAACCTAGCTGTTCATCCATCTCGAGGAGATGATCGATGAAATAGGTGCCTGGCTCAGGCTAGGGTAGATATACATAACGTTAATGTGAGTGCCTCAATTGGGGTCTCAGTTGCATGTGTCATCTCAGATGACATAAAGAAAATATAGATGTGTGAAAGACTAATGACCTTTGTCTGTGTGTGCAGTCGCGAACCCACACATGATGAACAGTTCAGTATATCAGAATTTTGTGATATTTTTCATGAGTACTTCTGAGATTAAACTCTTATCGCTTCAGGTTTAATGTTTATGTATGTTGCTCGTGTGGCATTAATACTGCTTGGCCACTGAGGTTCAGTTATTGATTAATTAACAAATGTGAGTGGATTACATTGAAGTGGCTCAGAATTGGATAAGGCGATTTATGAGAAATTATAATCCTATTTAAAGGTTCATAATCACCTTAATAGATAAAGAATTTTGAATATGAATTGTTTATCAACTGTAGATTTTTGATTTGTTCTTGATATGGCTAAGATTAGGACAGTAGTTAACTAGGAAGATATTAATGTGAGTTTGATGTATGTAACAGGTCAGGAGAGGGTTGGTTTTGCTTGTCTGTTTTCCACTGTATATGTTGAGGTCAGAGACACACAGCTGATCACTGATGTTTAAACCTGGAACCTGAGGTTTATGATTAGTTTTTTTCTCTCTCTTTTTCAGACGCTATTTCAGGATAATCGTAACTTTCCGTCTGTGATATGAGAAAGTCCACATCTTTCCGGGCGAAACTTTCCCTTTGTAGTGAAGCCGTGAGCTAAGCTGCTCCTCCCATTATGGCAAAGTTTCCCCTCCTGGAGTTTCATCAAAAGAACTTGGATTTCATATATTGTACAGCTCCCTCCGTCCCTCCGTCCCTCTGTCCCTGTCCTCACATGTGAGCTGAGGATATTCATGCCAGGTTGGGTGTCTTGCCAGGCGAGGGAACCCGTCGTCTTACCGTTGCTCTCCCGGTCATCGTCAACGGTCGACGATTCGCCTGTACAAGTGATCAGTATATTTGCTGTGAACGTTTTCTCGATAACTAGCGAGATCATCTTGGTGTTTGAAGATCCCAGTATCGTATTATTGCGATTGTTATCATTATTCCTGCAAGATAACAAGATAGTTTTCAGTGATGTACACACACACACACACACACACACACACACACACACACACACACACACACACACACACACACACACACACACCTCCGCTTTCATGGTTCCATTCAATGTCATGTCCACTCCCAATTTTAGTTTTTCTCCGTCCAAACTCGCACCCCAGTTAACCTGTACATCACCCAGCTGAACCTAATAACCTTGCTTTTATTCACATTTACTTTCAACTTCCTCCTTTCACACACATCAAGTTCAGTCACCAACTTCTGCAGTTTCTCACTCGAATCAGCCGCTAGTGCTGTGTCATCGGCGAACAACAACTGACCCACTTCCCTGGCCCTCTCATCCCTAACAGTCAGCATACCCGCCTCTCTCTTCAAAACTCTTACATTTACCTTCCTAACAACCCCATCGATAAACAGACTGAACAGGCATGGAGACATCACGCACCCCTGCTCCAGACCACCTTTCACCTGTAATCAATCACTTTCCTCTCTTCCTAGTCGTGCACTTACCATACATCCTTGATAAAAGCTTCTCACTGCTTCTAGCAGCTTATCTCCCACACCATATACTCTTAAGACCTTCCACAGAGCATCTCTACCAACTCTATCATATGCCTTCTCCAGATTCATAAATACCACATACAAATCCATCTGTTCCTCTAAGTATTTCTCACATACATTCTTCGAAGCAAACACCTGATCTACACATCCTCTACCACTTCTGAAACCACAGCAGCCCAGCCAACTTTACAGCAGCCCAGCCAGCCAAACTTGTCCAGCAGCCACAGCATCCATGCCGACCACAGCAGCTCAGCCAACCGCGCTAGAATAACCGCTAAACACGCCAGCCTAGGAGGCTTGCTGGGCTCTTGCCTTAATGCATCTGTCAAACACATTACTTCCCTGGGGTAACGGCCCGTTGCTATGTCTTACTGGTGAACAGTTGAAGGTAAAGAAGCGAGAGAGAGAGAGAGAGAGAGAGAGAGAGAGAGAGAGAGAGAGAGAGAGAGAGAGAGAGAGAGAGAGAGATAGAGAGAGAGAGAATTCTAATATCTTGATATCCACCCACACGCTTAGAAAAAATAATTCATCTTTCATCATAAAACATTAAGATAGTTTACTTCCGTTTCTTATTTGTATGAAAAATGGTATTCCACGATATACCCCTGAGTTCTCTCGCGTCTTGGCATCATATTGAACTGTGTCTTTTCATTTGATTCTTCTTAGTATCCCATGGCACCTACGTTGACTCCCTTGTAATAGATTTCACTGAACCTTCCACAGTGCTCGTCTGTACTCTTGTTGTAGAACTTCCTTTCTTGATCTACTCTGTGAAAGAACTTGATCAGCTGAACATAGTTACCTTGTCTGTATTTCCTCGAGGTCTCCTGTGTTTCCTATAACCCACCTTGTATCCTCCTCCACCAAATAGTCCAAAACGACTGGGACTCCTTTCTTTTAAGAAACGGAGGCTTTGCGGCGACTTAATCCAAGTGTTCAAAATTCTGAACAAGTTCGTTAACGTAAATCACGAACATGTTTTCTAAATACAAGAAAATACGGTTACCAAGACAAATGGAATAAAACTCAAAGCTAAAAGATGTACTACGAACGTGGGAGAAAGCTTCTTTTCCCATAGGTGTGTGTGTTGAGCACTGGCATAAGGTACCGTCAGACGTAGTGAATACTAAGGTACTGGCATAAGGTACGTAGGTATACTACTAAGGTATAATACTAAGGTACTGGCATAAGGTACGTAGGTATACTACTAAGGTATAATACTAAGGTACTGGCATAAGGTACGTAGGTATACTACTAAGGTATAATACTAAGGTACTGGCATAAGGTACGTAGGTATACTACTAAGGTATAATACTAAGGTACTGGCATAAGGTACGTAGGTATACTACTAAGGTATAATACTAAGGTACTGGCATAAGGTACGTAGTGAATACTAAGACTATGAATACCTTCAAAAGTTTAGACAAATATTTCATGAATTCAAGTATACTCTGAGGAAAACACCAGAAATAAACGTAAAAACGACAGCGGTAACGGGGACACTAGAAGGTTGATGTGCTTTATATTTGACCTGTTCAGTTTACGTGTTTTGTGCAAAGACGAGGCCAAGTTGTGATAGTATATCGTCCTCCCTAGATCTCGTATGCTCCGTGACGAGATGACACATGAAGTTGTCCTGAACACATCGGAATGTGTGTGTGTGTGTGTGTGTGTGTGTGTGTGCAAATGAATAGATAGATAGATAAATGCGAAACTGTTTTTTGAATCTAGGCAGCCATTTTCCCGAAAATATACAGTTGAGGAATTACGTAATTATTGGGTCGTGATAGTAACAAGTTAGTTACTCGCCAGAGAGCTTAAGATTAAGGTGGGGTTGAATACTTCTATACTGTGGATAAGCACATGAGTTAAGGTGATGTGTACAGTATAGCACAGCAAGTTGTATGAATTATACATCATGCATTTAGTGGTGATTACTTGAACATTACGTGATGTAAAGTTACATATTGGTTATATAGCTGTAGTATTGTCTTGATATATACATATATATATATATATATATATATATATATATATATATATATATATATATATATATATATATATATATATATATATATAATGAATATACTGGTGAACACAAATGATGGAAAGTTACATACTTGTTGAACAGCAGTAATACTATGTTGACATTTGTATTTGATGGTGAACATTAAGTGATGAATATTTTCATGTTGGTTGGGTTGCAGTAATATATCAGCTGACATACACATAAGTTTGGGAAAACTGTGTTATTTGCCAGCTTAGCTGTGCAGTTGCTCGTGGATTGTTTATGCCACTCACAGTAGTAGGTATGGGATAGGTTTTGTACCTGTACAGTACTGGTTGACACAAGGTCATTCTGGTGAGGACGTCGGTCAGCGAAGGTTACTCTTGGTGGTGTGGTGTTGGGTCACACCTTCAACCGTCAACCCAACACTGGTAAACCCAACTTAAATTCGCTCTTGAGCTCAAACAAGTTTGTAAATACGAATCTTCTCTGGCCAGAGGCCCGCGATAAAACCCTGGAAGGCGGGAGCTCAGTTTTACAACCAAAACTCCAACAGAACTTATGTATAATGAAAGGATCCTAAACATGGCTTTTCCTTCGCTTGAAAACTCACGGGGGAAAAAAATACGTACGTGAGAATTTCTGTTGAGAATAAAATATTTATGGAACGTCTGCCAAGAATGTTTATATAAAATTTTGAGACTTTTTTCTCAATAGTCGAGTGTTGAAAAGAATTCTAATTGATTTGCGTTTTTTTCTATTATGAATTTTTTTTTAAGAATATGAAGTTACTGGAATCATCTTTGACCCTTGAGCGTGACGATACGACACTTGAGCACGACGGTACGACCCCTGGGCACGACTGTGTGACCCTTAAGCACAACAGTACGACCCTTCCCTCCCTCCCTACCTCCTTCCACCTTCCCTCCAGTACGCTTCTGTGGGTGGTAACATTACCTCTTATGGCCTCTACAGCTGAGATCACCGGCCCTGTCACAGTGGAGGTCTGATCACCAGCCCTGTCACAGTGGAGGTCTGATCACCGGCCCTGTCACAGTGGAGGTCTGATCACCAGCCCTGTCACAGTGGAGGTCTGATCACCGGCCCTGTCACAGTGGAGGTCTGATCACTGTTCGTATCAGACCGGAGATCTTGCCTCTCCTCTCAGTTCATTATTCATATCAACCACCGACAATGATTTGACTTAACTGAGATGGACCGCCCACCCAGGAACATCTACCAGAGGACCGACCCTCCTGCTGAGTCGTATGGTCGACTATACACCCGAGGCCTCAGTGATCTGGAGTATGATGGTGCCGGGGGGGGAACGTATACACTTGACACACCTGGTCATGAGGAATGTTGTTGTGTCTTATCATGGGGCGACCCACAGCTCTCCGAGTACTGTATGTTGTCGTATGAAAGATTACTATTGTTTCTTTTAAAGGCTTTGAATAGAGCTGTCAAGAAGTATCTTGTTTCTAGGGCTTTTGAATTTGAATTTGAAATGAACTGAGTAACAGCTTCAGCTTCAACCATCTACAGTAGTGTATATATGAGGAAGGATTGGCTTGGAAACATGAACATGTGTGAGGAATGGAAGACAGAAAAATATAGTAGATATATATGTGTGCCTTAGACTTTTGAAGTGGCATAACTATATTGCCCAGATATTCATCATAAGAATATTCCCTAAATATTTTACGCTAAGAAGATTCCCCACATTGACAGCATCAGGAAGGACGATTAGGAAGAGGTCAATCCAGCTGTTGGATGAAGGTGGGGACGTATGTGGCTGTGGGACCTCTTACCTTATAATACCACAGCGCCGTGTGGGATGATACAGAACCTGAGGGAGAGGTCGGTGTATGTGCTAAGTATCAGCGAGGTATACATACATATGCTCGTGTTAGGTCGGTACTCTCTCTCTGTGAACATATTTATGTATACGTATAAATAGATAGATGAGTTGATAGATAAACGATAATGATCATATAAGTAGATATATAGACTGATAGAAAGACAGGAATTATCTACTACTACAATTATCATTAAAGTAACCAAACGAAGAGAGTAAAAAACATCATGGAGTCTCCCACCTGGGTATCACTTATGGAAAATGTGTTGTGTTCCGCTGGGCAGGGTGAGGTGAGTGCCATCTATCTCTGGCACTGTGACAAATGGCACCATCTTCCAGGCACAACCTGATCCGATATTCAGATGCTTGGCAATATCGGTAAGGGGAAAAAATTCTCACATCTAATCGAAATACGTTTTCATATCATCCCACATGTGATTGAATCATGGAGTCAAGCTGGACCCACTCCCATTATTTCTAGCACTAGGAGTAACTATGTATGATCATGAAGGAAGTAGATAGCAAACTGTAAAAAAAAAGACGATAGAGTGGTCTGTGTCAAGTGATTACTTTGTCTTCCTTTTTCTAGAAGGTTTAGTTTGATTTGTGAATCAGAGGAAGGAAAACTGTCCTGTATACGTACGTATACAAGTGATTCGGAGGAGGACAAGAGAAACCAACAAGGGGTCAGGAAGAAGGTACATTGGCTGAAATAGAGGTCGTATGAAACTAGCAAACTATAGCTAAAATGAAAAAATGAATTTGAGGGAGGTGAATAGTGTGAGGAGAACAAGAGAACATATGAAAGCATCAGTGTAAAGGTCAGATAGAGAAATGACAACAGGCAAAATTGACGGAAAGGAGAGACTGAACGAGTATTTTGAAGGATGGATGAATGTGTTATACGATAGGGTGGTGGATCCTGAGTGTTTGGGATGAGCAGGTATGCGGGGGAAGAGATTGGTTTGAAAGTGCGACGAATTTCCCGTGCGCTCCCACCCATCTTGTGGACAGTGGTGCAAAAGTGGATACATATTGTACAGAAGGTCCAGTGAGTGAAATGGATTGTAGGTTACATGGTGAGTGAAACGTTTACAAAGATTTAGCAACAATGAATACATTTTTCAACAGTTTACATAGTAAGTGAAGTTTACAACCGTTGAACAGCAGCAGTGATTGGATTACGGATTAAGATACATAACAAATGAACCATTTGTGGTAAGCAAAGTTATAACACTTTTCAAGTATCCGAGGAGGAACATTGTTATAGATGAAACATTCACACATATCTTATACTGTTGGTGAAAATCGTCTCTAAACTCATTAATTTTACAACAGTGAAGTATGTGGTGTTGCAGATGTGGGATTAGCTTTGCTGGCAAATTTTATGATTATTTGCCTCTCCTGTCCATCTTCAGCAGAATAGGCAGACTCACATGAACATCTATAGCCCAACCGCTTCCTTGACCAGTACCAGAGGAGGAGAGTGGTAGTAAATAGTATGGTGAAAAGAGAGATGTATTGAAAGCCTTGCGTTAGATGAAGTACGGCAAAGTGGCTGGAAAGGATGGAATTCTAGTCAGATTCCCAAGAAAGGAGATGACATTTTTGTTGACTGGTTAGTTAGGGGTTTCACACTATGTATAGCTTATGGTGAGGTGCCTGAGGACTGGTGGAATGCCTTTACAGTATAGTGCCTCTGTTATAACTGTCAGGTGGATAAATGTGAGTTGCTCGAACTACAAAGGTATTGCCAGAGTCTACTTAGTGTTTCTAGACAGCTGTATGGGAGAATGATAGTGACTGAGGTGTTGGCGTGCACTGAGTATCTGATTGTGAGGAGAAAAAGAAGAATTTGTGTGTGGCATCAGTGGACGTGAAGAATGGCATTGTGGGGTTGAGAGAGATGCCTTGTGGAAGGTGTTACAAATATATGGCGTCGGGGGAAAGCCATTAGAGGCAGGGAGGAGTTTATTTATCAGGAGTCTAATACATGACTGCGAGTGGGAAGGGAGAAGGGTGAGTGTTCTAAATCAAGGTAAGTGTAAGTCAAAGGTGAGTGATGTCACCATGGCTGTTCAATCTCTTCGTGTATGGGATGGTGAGGAAGGTGAATATAAGGGTCTTAGAGAGAGAGAGAGAGAGGCTGAGGGTTGAAGGTAGGGGAGCCTGGGAGATGAGTCAGTTGTTGTTTGAATATGACGCGGCTTCAGTGGCAGACTCTAGAGAGGCTCAAGAAGTTGGTGTCTGAGTCTGGGATAGTGTGTGGATGGAGGAAGTTGTGAGTTACGATGTTAAGCAGCAGCGGTGGTGGTGGTGGTGAGAGAAATTGGTTTTAGTGTGTTTAAGCGGAGAGATCCCAGGATACCTGAGAATGGAGATGGTGGTGGATAGAATCATAAGAACTGAAGTAAATCTTCGTGTGGAACAGGAAGCAAAGGAAATGGGTGCGCTGAGAAGTGTCTGGAAGGAGAGATTAATGTGTGAGGGCAGACATAGGTGTCTTTGATGGTATAGTAATTACTACGATGATGTCATACGGGTGTGAGTCTTGGGCTATGAGTGCAGAAGAACGGAAGGTAGGGTAACGTGCTGAAAATTAGATGCCTGAGGACAATGTATGGTGTGTGGAGGGTTGAATATCACAATAAGATATGTATGATAGTAAGCGGGGTATGAGTGAGAGAGCTGACGAGAGTACGCTGTAATTGTTTGGACTTAAGAAGTGGATGAACGAATTGATGCTAAGATAATATGCATGTCATGAGTAGAGGGAGAAGGGGGGGGGGGGGATTGGGAAGGAAATGAAGGGATGATAAGAGAGGATTGTGTTTCCGAGGCCTGAATGTGCAGGGGAGTGAGTAGCGAACATGAGATAGAACGAACTGAAACTTACTGATATATAGGGGACGGCGTGATGTCAGTTGGTTGAACCCCGATATAGAAAGTGGTAAGAGGAAACCACTGAGAGGTCGGTGGGGCGTGGCTGTGGGAAAAGGGGCTCTGGTTTCAATGCATTATTCATGACCGCTAGAGAGATGTGAGGAAATGAGGGTGTTCTGCTCCTGGCGCTACCTCCTTGATGCAGGAAATGATGGAGAAATATGAAAGAATTTATTCTCTAGTATATATATATATATATATATATATATATATATATATATATATATATATATATATATATATATATATATATATATATACATATGGTTTCGGTGCATTACACATGACAGGTAGTGAATGGATGTGAGCGGATGTAGCCTTTTGTCGTCTGTTCCTGGCGCTACCTTGCTAACGCAGGAAACGGCGATTGAATGTTTGTGAGTGTGTGTGTGTGTGTGTGTGTGTGTGTGTGTGTGTGTATGTGTGTGTGTGTGTGTGTGTGTTGGCACATTATTTGAAGTCCTGTGTATCAGACACCAGGATCCAAAACCATGGGAAGCCTCGTACTGAAGGGCGCTCCGTCGTGTTCCAGGGTCGCTCCGTCGTGTTCCAGGGTCGCTCCGTCGTGTTCCAGGGTCGCTCCGTCGTGTTCCAGGGTCGCTCCGTCGTGTTCCAGGGTCACAACATCGTGTTCCAGGGTTTTTCCGCCGTGTTCCAGGTCGCACCATCGTGTTCCAGGGTCGCTCCGCCGTGTTCCAGGGGTCGCACCGTCGTGTTCCAGGGGTAGCACCGTCGTGTTCCAGAGTAGCTCCGCTGTGTTCCAGGGGTTGATGGACAACTTTATTTGTCGACCATGTTGACCCTGATGGTTGCAGGAAGAATGATGTGAGCATTGCGCCTCCGGTTGACTTGCCTCGTCCCCGGGAGAGTGGCAGTTTGTGTGGCAGTGTCGAGAACTGGGTCTGTCCAGGTCCCGTCCTCACGATAGAGGGTGGGAGCCACAAGGCTGTCTTCTGAAGCCCTTGAAGTTCCTCGGTAGTTTCCTTACGAAGTTCCTCAAGTGTTTCCACACAAAGTTCCTCTTAAAGTTCCCTTTAAAGCTCTTCACTTCGTTCTACTCAAAGTTCCTCAAGAATATACAGTCTAAGCTCCTCGATCTGTTCTACATTAATAATTTTATCCTCTCATATTCGCCTCTCATAATAATCTTATCCAGTGGCTTTACAGTGGTATATTTATGTAACTTTACCTGAAACTATTTCTATTATAATCTATGTTTCACTAAGCAGACGACTGAGCTTCAACAAGAGCGTTATTATAACTTTATATATGATAACTACGAAAATTTAATCACTTCACTTGATGTCTATCCAGGAAATTCCGGAAATCTGAAACCAAAGCAGATTTCGTTATGTGAAATCTGAAACAGCGGTTAGAGTCCACACAGATTACGATTTTCTAAAAGTTCGATATATAAGTTCAACCCCCGCTATCGAAACGTAAATACTCTCTTTGGTTAAGCAATTACCATCGTTTTTACAAGTGAATCGATAAACGAGTGTTTTGGTCTGAAAGAGATTAAAAGTTTTAACTTGTGAAGAACTTAATGATGTCGTGCTATATTTCCTTCCTCAGGTCTCGGATGGTTAGTATAAGAGAAGGAAGTGAAAGCAGAGACGCCTTTTGTTGGAGGGAGAGTGTATGTTGCGAATGTGGTTGGATGTATGAGAGGAAAAATGTGGTTGGGAGTGTGATGGGAAGAGTGTTTTTGGAAGGGTGTGGTAGGAAAAGTTTCCTTGGGAGAGTGTAAATTGTCAGAGTGCGTCGAGGAAATATGGAGAGGGGGAAACTGTGTTATGGGAGGGTGTGGTAGGGAGAGTGTGGTCAGTGAATGTGGTTGTGGTTTGTAGATCGTGGTAGGGAGAATGTGGGAAGGAAAGTTTCGTTGGATAGTGTACTTGAGTGCGTTCGGGAAATATGAGAGGGGAGAGGGTATTGTTTTAAGGAAGAGTGTGGTAGGGAGAGTGTGGTAGGGAGAGTGTGGTAGGGAGAGTGTGGTTCGTGAATGTGGATGGGAGAGCGTGGTAGGGAGCTTACTGGAGAGTGTCGTAAGGAAAGGTTGAGGATAGTGAGAATGTTGTAAGGGAGAGTGTGCAAGGAGAATGTGGTAAGGGAATGTTATGGTAGTGATACCGTGGGAAGAGTGTGGTAGTGGGAGTGTGTGAGTAAGAATGTGGTAAGGGAAGTGTGGTAGCGAAAGTTTGGTAGCGAACATGTGGTAATGAGAATGGGGTAGTAAGAGTGTGGTTGATGATATAAGTGTGGTAGGGAGAGTGTAGTATTAAGAGTGTGGTAGGGAGTGTGTGGTATTATAGAGTGTGGCCAGGGTAAGTGAATGTGGTAGACTGGTGACCAGGGATGGTCGTCAAGCCATGGCTTATAGCCTGATATATGAAGGTCTATCACAGGGGCGTCCTTATCTTAAGAAGTACGATAGATATGGTCAGCCATTAATACCCGCATCTCAGGATGTGGACTGGGGGCGTGGACTGGGGTGTAGACAAGGGGTGTGGTCCGGGTTGTGGACCGGGAGTATACATACACTGGGGTGTAGACTGGGGACTTGGACTAGGGGGCGCAGAATGGACTGGGATGGACGAGGAGGGAAGAAGAAAGTGAGTGACAGAGTCTTGTGTCTTTACCCCAACTATCGTCTCTGTTTCTAACCCTCGAATATCATAGTCAGTTTCAGTTGCTCTTTGGAAATTCCTTTGGTTGTCCTCACTGTCTACAGGATCATCATGTATATATATATATATATATATATATATATATATATATATATATATATATATATATATATATATATATATATATATTTATATTTTGAAGGTTTGTTGAATGTGTTAGATGATAGTGGCATATATAGAGTGTTTTGGGTCGAGGTGGTGTGCGAAGTGAGAGGGTTAGGGAGAATGATTTGGTAAAAAGAAAAGAGGTAGTTAAAGCTTTGCGGAAGATGAAAGCCGGCAAGGCAGCGGGTTTGAATGGTATTGCAGTGGAATTTATTTAAAAAGGGGGTGAATGTGTTGTTGACTGGTTGGTGAGGATATTTAATGTATGTATGGCTCATGGTAAAGTGCCTGAGGATTGGCGGAATGCATGCATAGTGCCATTGTACAAAGGCAGAGGGGATAAGAGTGAGTGCTCAAATTACAGAGGTATAAGTTTGTTGAGTATCTCTGGGAAATTATATGGGAGGGTATTGATTGAGAGGGTGAAGGCATGTGCAGAGCATCAGATTGGAGAAGAGCAGTGTGGTTTCAGAAGTGGTAGAGGATGTGTGGATCAGGTGTTTGCTTTGAAGAATGTATGTGAGAAATACTTAGAAAAACAAATGGATTTGTATGTAGCATTTATGGATCTGGAGAAGGCATATGATAGAGTTGATAGAGATGTTCTTTGGAGGTATTAAGAATATATGGTGTGGGAGACATGTTGCTAGAAGCAGTGAAAAGTTTTTATCGAGGATGTAAGGCATGTGCACGAGTAGGAAGAGGGGAAAGTGATTGGTTCTCAGTGAATGTCAATTTGCAGCAGGGGTGTGTGATGTCTCCATGGCTGTTTAATTTGCCTATGGTTGGGGTTAAGGAGGTGAATGCAAGGGGTTTGGAGAGAGGGGCAAGTATGCAGTCTGTTGTGGATGAGAGGGCTTGGGAAGCGAGTCAGTTGTTGTTCGCAGATGATACAGCGCTGGTGGCTGATTCGGGTGAGAAACTGCAGAAGCTGGTGACTGAGTTTGGTAAAGTAAATGAAAGAAGAAAGCTGAGAGTAAATGTGAATAAGAGCAAGGTTATTAGGTACAGCAGGGCTGCGGGACAAGTCAATTGGGAGGTAAGTTTGAATGGAGAAAAACTGGAGGAAGTCAAGTTTTTTAGGTATCTGGGAGTGGATTTGGCAGTGGATGGAACCATGGAAGCGGAAGTGAGTCACAGGGTGGGGGAGGGGGCGAAGGTTCTGGGAGCGTTGTATAATGTGTCGAGGGCGAGAGCGTTGTCTCGGAGAGCGGGGGTGGATGTGTTTGAGGGACTGGTGGTTCCAGCAATGTTGTGTGGTTGTGGGGCGTAGGCTGTAGATAGGGTTGTGCGGAGGAGGGTAGATGTTTTGGAGGTGGGATGTTTGAGGACAGTGTGTGGTGTAAGGTGGTTTGACCGAGTGGGTGGTGAGGGGGTGGGGGAGATGTATGGTGGCGGGAAGAGTGTAGTTGAGAGAGCGGAAGAGTTTGTATTGAGATGGTTTGGTCACATGGAGAGAATGAGTGAGGAAAGATTGACAAAGAGGATATATGTGTCAAAAGTGGAGGGAACGAGGAGAGGTCTGGGGTAAACAATGGAAAGTTTTGTGGGGCCTGGATGTGGAAAGGGAGCTGTGGTTTCGGTGCATTGCACATGACAGCTGGAGACTGAGTGTGAACGAGTGTGGCCTTTTGTCCTTTCCTGGTGCTACCTCGCGATGGGAGGGGGGATGCTATTTCATGTGTGACGGGGTGGCGACGGGAATGAATAAAGGCAGCAAGTATAAATTATGTACATATGTATATATGTATGTCTGTGTATGTATATATATGTATACGTTAAAGTGGACGTGTATGTATGTACATATGTTTGTGGGTGGGTTGGGCCATTCTTTCGTCTGTTTCCTTGCGCTACCTCGCTGACGCGGGAGACAGCGACAAAGAATAATATATATGTATATATATATATATATATATATATATATATATATATATATATAGTGTGTGTGTGTGTGTGTGTGTGTGTGTGTAAGATATTAAGCGTTGTGGTCGGTCTTTGGTTAATCCTTTTAAATCTCCTCCCCGGCCTCTGGAGCCTTATCATAGTCCACCTTAACCTTCCACCTTAAAATGATATATTTTAAAAGTCAAAAGTTTCGTCCCTAATTGAAATTTTAATGAATTTTGGAAGACAGAAGGTTAATTATGCGCCGTATTATACCACCTGGCCTTCAATTTTGTGAACTACGGCAGACTAATGAGACTGTAGGAAACATGCGCCCCAAACTGTGGCCAAACATTACGATAAACGACCTATAAAT
>NC_092243.1:77145218-77212718 GCF_036320965.1 Panulirus ornatus | reverse complement strand
CAGAATAACAATAATACCTACAGAACAGAGCAAACAGCGATATCGTGGCGTGATTCTCTGACCACCACACCTGCCTTGATCCCTGTCATGTCGTATCCGATCAACACTTCTCACACGTATTGTCCTCCTGCATTTTACTTCCGATCTATTGACCTTTTTCTGTACTTCATTATCTACGAACAACATCTCATTCAAACAGCACAGTCGGGACTACACAGCGACCTCTCTCTCCTCTCATTCGTAAGTGCACCCAACAACTTTGCCTCCCCCCCCTCCCTCCCTCCCTTTCCCCTTATCCAGCCTGTGGCTCACTGGAGCTCCCATGGTTCCAGTCGCAACCATGTTCGCTCCAAGGTATTTATGATAGTCGACTTCCTCCAAGTTCTCTCCGTTCAAACTCACACCACAAGTTACCTGTCTCTCTTCACTATTAAACGTAATGATTTTGTTTTTGTTCACATTTACTTTCAGCTTTTTCATTTCCCACTCTCCCAAACTCTGTCACCAGCTTTTGCAGTTTTGTGCTCGAATCTGTCACCAGCGCCGTGCCATCAGCAAACAACAACTGACTCACCTCACCGCCCCTCCACCACCCCTGACAGACTGCGTACCTGTTCCTCCATCACGGAAGCGCCACCACATCAACAAATATATTAAACAGCTATGGTGACTTTACACACCATTGAAACAGACCCACCTACACCTGAAAATATAAATGTATATATTGTTAGCACAGATGTACAGATGAAAAGAAAATGGACTGTTAGTATTCCGTGTATACGAGTCATTCATATGTAAAGTGTTCTGAAACATGAATGGAACTGATTATGTGCGTAGTCTGTTTAAAGCCATGAAGAAACTAAGATCAAGATTCATATCCCTAGGTACAGAAACTTTGTAAAAAAATTCTATGGTGTAAAAAACATCGAAAAAATATTTTGACGGGGACAATGTGTACAGGATATTCATCTTATGAAGTTCTCTATGAAAGCTGGAAAGATCAAACAGTTTGGAGGTTACACTGATGACCACACAATGGTATAACAGGTAAGCTTAAACTGCTGAAACAGTTTTCAGAAAAAAATGAAATATTGATTTTCTTGTTCGAATGAACGTAAAAATTGAGCCCTTTGCAGGATTCCATTTGGCAAAAATGTCTGAAAATCGACATAGAGTTTAGAGAATGTGGTTAGAAGCATTAGAAAAATGGTCGTTCATAAAACTCGACACATATACAAAGTACACATAAATCTCACATGACTTGCCCCAGTGCGTTTGACAAATTTGCGAATTTTACCGGCCATGCGTCACAGAAATTACGTTTCCTGGATATTGAAGGCACGAGAGGAATCTAGATGTGGGACTAATGCCATGTGAAGCCATGGCCAGGATGTCCACCTGTGAGCAGACAGATATCAGTCAGATCCAGAAGTGAAGAGAGAGAGAGAGAGAGAGAGAGAGAGAGAGAGAGAGAGAGAGAGAGAGAGAGAGAGAGAGAGAGAGAGATTGCTCGGTAGTTTCTGATATTCATTATAAAAAAGTGAAGAAAAGAATCGATTCCTGGCTGGTATATATATTTGTTAAATTCATTTTTCTTGCCTTTCATCTGACACAGCCATTTCTCTCTCTCTCTCTCTCTCTCTCTCTCTCTCTCTCTCTCTCTCTCTCTCTCTCTCTCTCTCTCTCTCTCTCTCTCTCTCTCTCTCTCATCAGGAAACTGCTTCAGTTGTGATAAATACTAGATATTGAGCTTATGAGTGACATGATCTCGAGTTTTCATCATTCCTGGATTAGATAAGTTCTTGAAATATTTGTCTTAAACTTTTCAAAATATCTAAATGTATTTGAAAATCATCATTTTAGCAGCTATGGCTGAAAAATATTGCAAATAGGTTTTTAGTGATTTCATGAAAATTTGTATTTCTAGTAAAAATATTATATTTCAAATTTTCTTATGGGGCTGAAGGAGTTCTTCAGTTACTTCCACAGTTGAGAAATACTATAAGTATATATCTCTAAGATTAACTCTACCCCACTTAGAAATAAACATATTTTCAGCTTTAGATTTTTCCTATAAATGCGCGTTATTATTACCTCATTTTTCAATTTTTGAGCCCGTCGCCGGGGTTGGGTGAGGGGTCGGGACATAAAGATGTTGGCTCAGAGAATCCATAGTTTTTGCAATATTTTTTCTGATGAATCCACAATTTTTCCGCACTATCTCCATATGACCATCAAAAATTATGTAAAGACGATCCACCCTAACACACACACACACACACACACACACACACACACACACACACACATATATATATATATATATATATATATATATATATATATATATATATGTGTGTGTGTGTGTGTGTGTGTGTGTGTGTGTGTGTGTGTGAAATTCTACAGTAATTAAGAATACTTGCAGGACTATGAACATTTTCTGTGTCCGTCTCGCAGCGATCACACGATACTCACTTCTTTCACTTCGTTTTCTTTCATTTCCCTTGTATCACTCACTCTCCCTGCCGTTCTTTTTCATCAGGTTTTTCAAGAGTTTGGTTCCCACTTTCCTTTGATCCTCTGCTCCTGCCTGTCTCACAATCCTGACTCAAATTGCAAGAATTATCATTCTTTACAGTTAGTAATTTTGAGGGTAATTCTGTCGTCGGTGACTCAAAAATCCTGAGACACACACACGCACACTCACACACACACACACACACACACACACACACACATATATATATATATATATATATATATATATATATATATATATATATATATATATATATATATATATATATATATATATATATGAGTGTGTTGACGGGATCTGAGTTAGTGTCAGCAATTTGGATGCAGGGGATCAGGTAATAGTGATGTGTGATTTGATTGCAGGAATGACTGGTGTGGTAGTCGACACCATAATTAGGGGGGTAGGGGGGATGAAAACTGTGAACAGCTGGTAGAGTTGTGTGCTGTTAACCACTCTAACTGTTCAACCATTCATATGTTAACAATCCTGTTAGAGAAAAAGTACTTCGCCTCATTCGAGGTAAAACGTTTGCCCACAAGTTTGTAACCATTACTACGAGTGAAACCAGACGAATCTATCTCAAGTAAGTCATTAGATCCAGATTATCGAAGCCTTTGATCATTTTGAATGTTTATATTAGATCATCCTTGAACCTTCTCTTATCTAAACTAAACAGATATAAGTCGTTTAGTTGGATCTCATAGGATTTGTTTCTCAGTGCGGGAATCATCTTGGTATCTCGCCTCTGTACTCTCTCCATTTTGTCTACGTCTTCCTCAAGTAAGGTGACCAAAACTGAGCACAAGGTTCAAGATGGCGACGCACGAGTCACTTGTAAAGTGGAATTTCTCTTGATTTATTATCTTTTTATATTCGGTCGCCTCTCCTATTCATCCAAGCGCGTTCGGCTTTTGAACTGCTTCTCTGCACTGTTTACTAGGATTTAGATCACCAGGGATTATTACACCTATGTCTTCTTCCTCATTTACCTCTTGCAGTTCATCAGAATCATACAGTAGTTTGTCTTTACATTTTTGCAGACAACTCACCTGTACAGTTTACCACACAAGTACAGATACCCAACTTGACCACTCGTTCATGTGTTACTTATGCATCCGTGGCAATGTCCTGATGCTACCGGACTCCACCCGCGCTTGGTTAAGATGCAAGTGAAAATTCACCTTCGGCGTAAAGTCATCGTCATTAGACATAAAAGGAGTGACTTCTCTTCGAGGACCTTCTTATTCTAGAGGAGTCCATCATTTCCCTGCTACTTATCATAGCGCAGCCTTAAAGCTTCAAAGAGCCCCACAGATGGGGTCCTGAGGCTACCTAGTAATTATCAATAATCTCAACAACAAATATAAAAACATAAATGAGGCGTATGAATCCAGTAGAAAGGGTTACACCAGCAGAGAATGAACAACTGAGCATTGTTAAACCTTCGTTAGATTCTTAATTAACTTCATGGAATTAAGCCTGAAGATTTTACTCTTGATAGTCGTTGTAATGCTGAACACAATCTCAGTAATAGTAACAGAATTCATTTTGAAGGTAATAAATCAAAGGTCAGTGAAACATGACTTTGTTCGCGCCATGAGGACAGAACCTGCAGGTATGTTGTTACCATGAGGACAGAGCCTACAGGCATGTATTGATTTACTATAGTGAGAATACATAGTGAAGGCACTAAAGCTTTTGTAACTGCCCCAGTGGCTTTCAAAAAAAGAAAAGCGTTTTTGACCTACGCAAATTTGGACTTCGAAATGAACAGAGAATCGCAGGGAAGTGATATACGAAACAACAGCGGGGTCAAACCTTAAACCAAATCCATCCGTTGTGTCTAACAGACAGACTGTAGGGAAACATACGAACGTAGGCAGATGAAGTAATGAAGATACTAGAAAGGAATGGTGCACATCTTTTATCATTAACAGTCTGGTTCAGAGTGATTCGTATTGCTTCGAAATCCATCTGACTCGGTTCCGAAGAACAACTGTGAGATAATATTAAAAGGTATTACCGCATGGTTCCTCCTAGTCTTCGTTGATGCATTATGATGCGTAAAACTGGATTGTGGTTTTAGTTTAATGTAGATCATCTTTACAAACTTAGATATACTCTCCTCATTCACTTCATCGTGTCAGTATCTATCTCGTAAAGATATAAACTTAAAGGAAATAAAGCGTGAACTTTCAAAACATATATAAAGAATAAAACTGTGTTTAGTCAGTCAGTTTAGATTTGGTCGGGTTTGTGCAGAGAGAAAATTGTTTATTTGATTCGAAATGTATCCTTCATCTGAGGGGAAAAGGTCTTCAGTTATTGACAGACTTTAATCGAGTACCAGATAACCGTAATAGTAGTTTCGACCCATGATTTTCTAGTTTCATAAACGATGGTTCATAAAGATTAGGTCGCTAACACAAGCGATGAAATGGGTAGTACTCGACAGTTGGAGATGTTGACAAGCCAGACATCAGCACATCACCTCCACAAATCTTCTCCACTGTTCCCCCACATGACCCCACTCTCTTCCTCCACCGGACTTTCCCAGGTGCAGAGACCTCAGACAAACCCCCCAACCGTTGACCCAACAGTTGACCCCTACCGACCACACTACCACACCTGAGCTCCGAGGGAACACGGTCCACAAACCAACTACGTCACTGCTCTCATTTGTAACGTTTCAAGAAGTGATTCGTTTTTGTTTTGTTCTTTATACTGTGATGTAACATTCATAGTCCATTTCATCGATTTGTCTGAAGATGGGAGTGTTCGTGTGCCTGAAAAGTGAGATATGGGAGTGTTCGTATGCCCGAAAAATGAAATAATGTGAAAGTGAAAGTAGGACATTTAATTCACACTTTATCTTATGAATCAAATCTTGTGATGGGAAAGATTGAAAAAAAACAAGCAAACAGAAAACTTGTGAGTGTTTAATATATACGTGGGTTTTCAACAGTGTATTACAGAAAATATTCTTCTTGCCATATATATATATATATATATATATATATATATATATATATATATATATATATATATATATGTTATTTATTTATTATGCTTTATCGCTGTCTCCCGCGTTAGCGAGGTAGCGCAATAAACAGACGAAAGAATGGCCCAATACACCCACATACACATGTATTTACGTAAACGCCCACACACGCACATATACACACCTATGCATTTCAACGTATACATACATATACATACACAGACATATACATATATACAAATGCACATATTCATACATGCTGCCTTCATCCATTCTTGCCGCCACCCAGCCACACATTAAATGAATATATATATATATATATATATATATATATATATATATATATATATATATATATATATATATATATATATATATATTATATTATATTTTGCCGCTGTTTCCCGCGTTAGCGAGGTAGCGCAAGGAAACAGACGAAAGAATGGCCCAACCCACTCACATACTCATGTATATACATACTCGTCCACATACGGACATATACATACCTATGCATCTCAACGTATACATATATATATTCACACACACACAGACATATACATATATACACATGTGCATAATTAATGCTGTCTCTCCTTAGTCATACCCGTCGCCACCCCGCCACACATGAAATAACAACCCCATCCCCTCGCATATGCGCGAGGTAGCGCTAGGAAAAGACAACAAAGGCCACATTCGTTCACACTCAGTCTCTAGTTGTCATGTATAATGCACCGAAACCACAGCTCCCTTTCCACATTCAGGCCCCACAGAACTTTCCATGGTTTACCCCAGACGCTTCACATGCCCTGGTTCAATCCATTGACACCACGTCGACCCCGGTATACCACATCGTTCCGATTCACTCTATTCCTTGCACGCCTTTCACCCTCCTGCATGTTCAGGCCCCGATCACTCAAAATCTTTTTCACTCCATCTTTCCACCTCCAATCTGGTCTCCCACTTCTCCTCGTTCCGTCCAGTTTGTCAATCTTTCCTCACTCATTCTTTCCATGTGACCAAACCATTTCAATATACCCTCTTCTGCTCTGTCAACCACACTCTTTTTACCACCACACATCTCTCTTACCCTTTCATGACTTACTCGTTCAAACCACCTCACACCACATATGTGTATATATATATATATATATATATATATATATATATATATATATATATATATATATATATATATATATATATATTTTATATACATAGATAGATAGATAGATAGATAGATAGATAGTTAGATATAGATAGATAGATAGATAGATAAATTTACCGTATTGGAGGCCAGGTACCCATGTTATCGACCAGCCTCTGGAAAAGGAAGAACACCTGGGTTGACTACGGACCTACAGCCAAGATCAGGAATCGAACCTATGCAGGTACGACCCCGAGCGCTCCCTATTCTTTCGCGGTTTTCAAGTCTTGCAGATAGATATTGTTGACTATCATCCCATGACCAACCATACCATCATTTCCAGGAAACATAAATGGGAAGTGATACTATTGTCTGTACAGAAGCGAGGATTCCGTGGTGACTCAATGAAACTTTTTAAGTTACTACAAAGACACTGAGAGCCGGGATACAGGTACAGTGTTTGAGGTACATGGCATCCTGTAACTAGAGACAATGGAATTAAACGTGGAGGTAAAAAATGTTTCACACAGAATGAAACGGAGAGAAATAGTGTCATTGAGAAATAAGATCATCTGCCAGCCAGTGACTGAATGCCAAAACAATATCCTCTCTCAATAAGAGGCAGAGGGATTGTACACAGTCACTTGGTTGTTATTAATAAGAGGCAATAGGGTTGTATACTGTCACTTGGTTGTATTTAATAAGTTGAAGGAGATATAGGTTGTTAATTGTTTCAGCATGTAACCCCATCATACACTAGTAGATCTTTTGTTATCTGTCCACTCTGTACATCTTACTCTGGATATGCATACAACTATGTATTTATGCCATGTGTATGTATGTATCTGTGATATTTGCGTTATTATTTCGTTACCAGTTAATGACAATCCAGTACCTGTAAAATATACGTTAGGAATACTTCTTTTACTCTCTCTCTCTCTCTCTCTCTCTCTCTCTCTCTCTCTCTCTCTCTCTCTCTCTCTCTCTCTCTCTCTCTCTCTCTCTCTCTCTTATTGCTTCCTGCAGACAACACAGTGACTGTGGAAACAACGGTTTGATTCTCTTCTCACAGGATATAGGACCCAGCTTCACCTCGACAGGTGGGACAACGATGGCGTTTCCAATA
Organism: Panulirus ornatus; assembly: GCF_036320965.1. NCBI lineage: Eukaryota > Metazoa > Arthropoda > Malacostraca > Decapoda > Palinuridae > Panulirus > Panulirus ornatus. Next base: position 77,204,908 of record NC_092243.1, on the reverse strand, counting down.
GTTTCTTTTTTCTTCTTTACGTTGGAGGTTCTAGCCACCCAGAAATGCTCACACCAAGGCCGGGCCTTCATTGAAGTATGAAGTATCTAATGAAATGGAAAAAAAATACGAGACTAGGGGAAGTATTTACGAATTTTGGAGGAAGTGGAAAACCTGTTTTTTAAAATGTACCAGGTCATAGTTGTTGAGAAAGACATGGGACGGTAAAGTTCCAAAGCTTGGAGGTGTAGGGAAAGAAACTTTTATCAAAACTGCTCTCCATTGAGTTGCCAAAGGCCACAAAATAATCACGTGACGCAGAAGCTTGCCGAATATTGCGTGGTCTAGCTAATAGTGGGGGGGCACACCGGCAGCCAGCTCTCGAAAGCAAAAACCAAAGTAATACCTATAGAAGATGGGGAAAGTGAACCAACAATGCGGTGCAAGGCAAACGTGTCAAGTTTTGAAGTTAGCTTAGGAGAGTTTTTAAGGCGCCGCTTTCGACTCAACCCTGTCAAGTAAAGATGCATAACTACAACCCTCCCAAACGTGAGAGCAGTTCTCCATACAGTAAGCCATCAATCCTTTGTATAAACGGAGCAAGTGCTCGGAAGAAAACAAAAAGCGGAGGGCGCAGGACAGAGCCTTAAGGAACACTGTTGTTGACGGAGAAAGGGAGAGAGACTGGTCCATCAACAGCCACTGAGATAGATCGGCTAGATAACTGAAGGAGGGAAGCCAAAATCTTTCAGGGATGATGAACAGACATGAGTAAGGTAAGAGAGAATATCATCAGTGGATCTAGCCTTACTAAAGCCGGCCATACTGGGGATCAGAGAGAAGACTGAGATTCAAGATGTATGAGGATGTTGGAGTTCAGGAGGGATTCAAAGACTTTGGATGATCAGAGGGGTCAGAACGGTGACCCTTCTTAGGGATGGGGTGTACCAACGTATGCTTCCAAAAAACACACTTCCAAGAAGCTTTTAAACAGAATTTGAACAGACAAGCAAGCACATGTGCAAGTTCAGAGGCACACTCTCTCAGTACAAATCACTGTAAGAATCTTTATATTCCCAGAGGAATTAATCATATAAAGATATCCCAGTCTCTCATTTTGATATTTTGACCTTTTCTGAAATAAACTATCCAATATTTGTAATTTGTATTTCTGTCTGTTGGATATGTTATGATAAGGCACTAAATACAGTGTATATGTAATGGTTATACAATATGCAACGATACATTAAATTTTACGGCAATTAGCAGATTTACAAAATCTGAATATCAAGTGACGAGGTGTTTACTGTCTAGCTCACGTACTCCTCCCAAGAGATAGACAGTAGATAAGAAGGACCGATTAATGGATTCGTTCCTTTGTTAAAGTTATCTGAGAAGTGAAGCTCCTGTTGCATGTTGTGGGGACTGGGGCTAACAGGAGTTTTAAAGTGGAGGGGGTAAATGTTTACATGGGGTATTTATCTTTTATGTTGTAACTATTTTCACAGGGGTTTCGTGGTGGCAGGTATTGATGAGAGAGAAAATCTATGGTTGTAGGGTTGTGATGTTGTCTGCAACCAGTGGTCTTTCTTTCTGGGCATTTATTTGTATGCACTTTCTTTTCATTTTTTTTAGGCTCATTCTTTCTCTCAATTCGTCTGTCTATCATTTTGATTCATCTCTCTCTCTCTCTCTCTCTCTCTCTCTCTCTCTCTCTCTCTCTCTCTCTCTCTCTCTCTCTCTCTCTCTCTCTCTCTGTATCATGACGTTAACAGCCTCATCCAGCTCCACAACCGTGATCACAAGCCTCATTATATACAACACCTGAGAGATACACTGTAATACAACCATAACCAATGATAACACAGTTGACCTCCAGGACTACAACCGTCATAGAATATAAGCCAAACAGAACTACAACAAAGCCAACATAGGATCATAAAGTCATAGATTTAATACGGCAAGAACAAAGCCAACATGGAACCGTGAGGTTGTAAGAATAAGATACCCACAACAAAGCCAACACAGGACCATAGAAAATTCATGACTAAGAAAATGACAACAAGGCCAGCATAGCATCATGCTAAGATTATAAGACTAACAAACTAACAACATAGCCAACATAGAACCATAGATTTTGAGACAAACCTTTAACAAAGGTAACAAAAGACCAGGCAGCATAAAGCTGTGAGACGTAAAGCCTTAACAAAGGTAACATAGGAACCAACAAAGATATTAAGCTATAAGACCACTGAAGCATTTAACACGCAGCGGTCCGTACTATCACAGCTCCATCATTTGCCCACCATGCAGCAGTCGCGCTAACGTCGTTAAACAATCGTTAAACATCATCGTTAAGTAATTCCCCCACGCAGCCAACTTGGTACAACACGACGCAAAGTCTCGTGTGAAGCTAATTTAGCAATGTTTAATTTCAGTCATGTTGAATGAGACCTAACATCACAACTCTTGTTGCCCCACACTGTATTCAACATCAAAACTTTATCAAATATCCGATCAAGTCTTTAATTACGTCAGAAACAAACACATTGTTTTCATTTTGTTTCTGTGATTCTGTGTGGGCTTGCCTGACCTGGTCTGTTTGATTCTTTATACATTCGTTTGTTCTTCTGCTGTTTCTGCGAGATATGTTTTCCTTAAAATCCTGGAAAACATATTCCTGAAATTAGACAGAATGGAGAGAGTACAACATCTAGCTACCAAGATGATGCCCGGACTGAGAAATACATCTTACGAGAGCAGATGAAACAACTTGAATCAATTTAACTTAGAAAAGAATAGGTAAAGGTCTAATACAAGTATTCAAAATTATCAAAGACTTTGATAATTTTGATCTATCAAATTACTTAAGACTTGATATTGACTCGTGGGTAAACGTTTTACTTCTAATAAGACGAAGTATTCTTTCTCTGACAGGATTGTTAATATTTGAAACGAGTGGTTAAAAAGAGTACTATAAATGTCTTTAAGTACACGACTTGAATTATTTGCGCCTTCCTAGTTGCATTGACCTGCTAACTATTACCACTCTAATGTGTTCCTGATTTCCTTTGCTATCACAAGCAACCTCGAAAGTACCCAGTGGTCTCCTGCTGTTTGACTTCCTCATTTTTATATGGAAGTGTTGTGATGTGTTTACGTGTATGTGGGGAGACTGTGTGGTAATTAGCAGAAAGTGTTCAGTATCTTCGTTGTGGTTGTTGAATCGTGGACATGATGAGTCTTAGGATATGTTGAGTTTGTGTTTGTGATGTTGTAGGGCAGGTCAAGTCCCGAGCGTAGACAAGAAAATATGACTCGTGTGTGTCTGGGGAGTGTGGTTTCAAATGGTCTTATATCTGGTGGGTGGAGATGAAGACTGAGTTGAAGGGCGGTTGTTTAGTACTTGCCGGGTTATGATATCCCTGTGTATGTGTTCTATTAGTGTTGCATTTATTGCAGGTGGAGGGATCAGTGAGTGGAGGTTACTGAAGTGTTTCTTCTTGGGGGTTAGAGGTTAGTTATGGAGAGGTAATGGAAGGAGTCTAGTTCTGTTGCAAAGAATTGAGAACTGAGCATGTTCAGTTGGGATTCTTCTGGGATGAGTCTTGCTTCATTAGCTGTTGAGCGTTTGTGGTTCCTAAGCAGCCAGTGATTGTTCTGAGTGCTCTGTTTTGTGAGGGGTGGACGCCCATGTGGGTGAGGCGTAGTTTACGATGGAGTGGAGGAACTGTTTGAAGAGGATGCTGATGAAGTATCTTATTGTCCATATCAGGTTCCCAGTCAGTGTTCTAAGAGCACTTAATATGTGTATCGCATGTATGTTGATGGTTTTGGTGTGTGGAGTCATGTATGTGTCTGATGTGATGGGGAAGGGGCTGTATCCTGTGGGGAGCATTGGCGACGGGAATGGGTAAAGGTGAGCCGGTATGAATATGCTCTTGTGTATATATGTGTATGTAAGTGTATGTGCGTATATGTATGTATATGTATATGTATGTGTAGTGAGTGGATGCGTCTTTCCTCGTCTGTTTCCTGGCGTTACTTCGCTAACGCAGAAAACGGCGATCAAGTATGAAAAAAGAATACATATATATAGTGTGTGTGTGTGTGTGTGTGTGTGCGTGTGTGTGTGTGTGTGTGTGTGTGTGTGTGTGTGTGTGTGCATTTCCACCTGGAATGGTTGTTGAAACACATGCAGTTGTGGACAATTGTTTATCAACATTTCATGAGGAGGACGCCATGCACGTCCCTCCTGCACACTCTTTATTTATTCATAAATTCGTTGACGTGTTGGTTACTGTGGTGCACAACAAAGAACTACGACAACAAACACAAAAATGTATACATACTCGACATTTTTTATTTTATTATAATCTTATGATAATTTGACACTCTGGTATTATTAACTCTTGTTTTGAGTCCAATTTCGGCCGAAAACATGAATAAAAGAATGTCATGTGTACAGATATTACACCAACTACATTTTCTACGCGTTCGCACAGGGCCAGACAGGTATGCGCAGGCGAGGACCATTCACCAACTGATCAATAAATCCGGAGCGACTGGCGGCTCGTCATGCGAACGCTTGTGGTGCAACATTCCCCCCTTCCCCCCGCTGTCAAAACACTGATTGGCTGCTTGGATGCAGGACAACAGGTGGCTCTGGTCCACCAACGCGCGCGCGCGCGCGCATGTGTGCGTGTGTGCGTGTGTGTGTATGTGTGTGTGTGTGTGTGTGTGTGTGTGTGTGTGTGTAATGACTTATCTCTACTGTACGGGGAGGGAGTTATACACTGGAAGGCTACATCTGTTGAACACTCACTGCCATCACACAACTTGTTAAGCATGTGATTGCTGTCGTCATTAACCATGTCTTCAGTCATCTCATTCATCCACTCGTATGCTGTAAGAATACTTTGTCACGTCTTTCTTAAATTTCTTGCTTAATTTCTTGTTGTGTCTTCTGGTTGTTATATTACGACGTACATATCTTGAAGAACTGTTCACTCTACATCATCAATCTGTTCTGAAAAAAAAAACTTGAGGGACTGTGATCAGGTCATCCCTAATTCTTTTCTCATCCAAGTTGGGCAAATGTAAGGACTCCAGCCTTTCCCTGTAACTCATCTCTCTTAATTCCGTAACCATATTTGCTGCTCTCATCTGGAAAATTTCTGTTTGCTCTATGTGCTTTTTTAGGTGCGACGACCAAACGTGAGAAGCTTCTTCCAATTTCAGTCTTCTGCAGGATGTGAACACCTTGCTTCTGTACATATGAACTTAATGCAATTCTGGTATTTATCAGCAAACACTTGGTCTCCTCGACTATTCTCCAAAGATGGAACTCTGGTGACACGTAAGGGACGATGTCGACTCTCATGTCTAACACACACACACAAATTCCTGCATTTATAACCTGGCAGATGATATTCGTACCGAGGCTTCCTTTCGCTGTGACCCGTCCACATTACATGTGTTCTGGTCAAAATTCATCGACCATGTGTGTGTGTGTGTGTGTGTGTGTGTGTGTGTGTGTGTGTGTGTGTATGTAAAAGTGAGGAGTGTGTTAGTGTGATTAACTGTTTGTTTGTTACTGGGAAAGTTTTACACTCATATTGCCCCGTCTCTTACTCTTGTGTATATATGTATCCAGTCATTACTCTCATGTGTGTGTGTGTGTGTGTGTGTCTACTGTTGTGCTAATATGTGCGTGTTTGTGTGTGTATTAATCTGTCTTTCTGTTGTAGCCATGATGCAATTACCTCTTTACTCCCAATCACTGTTGAAAGATTATTAAATACGTGCATTAATTACTCTGTGAGAGATGATACAATATCCTTAATTAACGAGACGCTAGTAATGGTTCAAGACTCTAACGTCTTAGAACGATCATAGACAGACCATGTGTGACCATGTGTCAAGGAAGAGACGGACGAGGCCATCACCCTCCCTTCGTTAGTGTGCAGTTGTCTCTGTATCATCACTGGTTGGCTGGTTAGTTGGGTTGTAGGCATAAGGATCGGCCAGGGTCGGTCATGTGAAACCAACTATGGAAAAAAAAATCTTGTCAACCTTCTCCAGGTGTTCAAGATAATTCTAAGACCATAAACACTCACTCAGTGCGTGGATGGCTCCCCTCAGTGGTATGTATTGACACAGCCAGATTCATGAACGGACGATATTGAATCACAGTCATTAGAAAACTGAATATTGAATATGAAATGAATAAAGACAAATGTTGGAAAAAAATATAAAAAGCGTTTAATCAAAGGGCACCCACGTAGCGAGGGTGTTTATTGCTTTATAATCATCGTAAACACCTGAAGGTGATCAAGATTACTCAGTTGTTACTCATAACTTGATGTTGACGACCCCAGCGACAGTGACGGGCTTCAACTCTGGATAGATTAATCAAAATAAGTGAAGCAAATACAGAAATGTATGAAATATGATGAGATTAAACAAATTACTATAAGAAAAAGGAAATTCGAGCGTTACACCGTTGTAAAGTGTCTCAGTATTTGGAGAAAATTAACTCAGATACGAAGGCAAATTCAATTACGGTAATTGTTGTAGACAGAGAGGGAGCGAGAGAAAGAAGATTGCATATGAAAATTATGTCTTCCTCCTTCCTTCCTTCCTTCCTTATGTTGAGCGGGGGAAGAAGCAGATTTAATGAAACAATATAATGAGCTTCAATGACATGAGGATTTGGCCTCAAGATATACGGAAGTTTAGCAAGAAGGAATTATTGTTTTCCTTCGTCTTTGTCTTTCATCTAAAAGAGCGAAGTTTGACCATGAATAGTGAAGAACACTGAAAAGTATTAGTAAAAGTGAAGAGAGTTTTGGTGGCACTGAGGTATGGATCACTAATTAAACTCATGATAGTGACTATAACAATAAAAAATACTTCTATAATTAGCCTAGATATAAAGACAAGAATATAGATAATGAAGATAGAACAATATGGATATAAATACGAGGAAAATATCAGCTGTCTGTTTAACACTTTACACAAAAATACGTTTGGTAAATTTGTGAAAGATGTGGAAGAGAAATAAAGAAGGTGAAGGATTATAGGTTGATGAAGGAAGCTATGGAGGGGTGGAACCTACCTGATTGAGAACATGAGGTTGAGAAACACACAAGGTTTGTGTAAGTTTGAGAAATATCAGGTGTTTGTAAGTTTTAGAAACTTCCAGTGTCTGTAAAGTTAAGAAGCATGACAGACAGTATGGAAGTTTGACAAATGTATTGCGAGTATACATCTGAGAAACAAAGAAGTGTCTGTAAGTTTGAGAGGGATCAGAAACTTGAATTTATACTGAACTTGAGAAATATCCTCACTCAGAGTGACAGACTAAGATACCTGCTAGAGAAAGAAGAGACGAAAATCATTTGTATTTGACTTCATAATCTGTCGAGGCTATCCATCAACAAAGAGGAAGTCAACACAAGTAGAACTTTAGAAAATGATTCCTGGCAACTAGGAGCAGGTAACCTTCTGTTGACCGTTGTTCTGAAGGACGGAGGGGGGGGTTAACAACAGAACTGTTTAGTGGATGGAGAACAAAAGCAGAAAAGAGAGAAATTATATATATATATATATATATATATATATATATATATATATATATATATATATATATATATATATATATATATATATATCTATCTTTTCATACTCTTCGCCATTTCCCGCATCAGCGAGGTAGCGTTAAGAACAGAGGACTGGACCTCTGAGGAAACATCCTCACCCGGCCCCTTCTCTGTTCCTTCCTTTGGAAAATTAAAAAAAAAAAAAAAAAAAAAAGGGGAGGATTTCCAGCCCCCCGCTCCCTCCCCTTTTAGTCGCCTTCTACGACACGCAGGGAATACGTGGGAAGTATTCTTTCTCCCCTATCCCCAGGAATATATATATATATATATATATATATATATATATATATATATATTTTTTTTTTTTTTATTTTGCTTTGTCGCTGTCTCCCGCGTTAGCGAGGTAGCGCAAGGAAACAGAAGAAAAATTTGGCCCAACCCGCCCACATACACATGTATATACAAACACGTCCACACACGCAAATATACATACCTATACATCTCAATGTACACATATATATACACACACAGACATATACATATATACACATGTACATAATTCATACTGTCTGCCTTTATTCATTCCCATCGCCACCTCGCCACACATGGAATAACAACCCCCCTCCCCCCTCATGTGTGCGAGGTAGCGCTAGGAAAAGACAACAAAGGCCCCATTCGTTCACACTCAGTCTCTAACTGTCATGTAATGATGCACCGAAACCACGACATTCACAATTTTTCTTTAAGAAAAAACAAACTCAAATTTCTAAGGCAGTAAATCGTTTACTGTAAATTATTAGGGAACGGGGAAAAATTTGAACGGCTAAAGTTACAATAAATGGGAAAGGCCAACACCGATGTTTAGCCTTGAACATACAAATGTGGAAGGTTCACCGACAGAGACAAAGTAATTCATATACATCATCTGGTGAGGGAAAATAAGATTTTATTTAGTTATTCATTCTACGGGAAATCAACATGTAAGAGTGTACACTCACACACACACACACACACACACACACACACACACACACACACACACACACACGTGTGTTCGCTGATGATACAGCGCTGGTGGCTGATTCATGTGAGAAACTGCAGAAGCTAGTGACTGAGTTTGGTGTGTGAAAGAAGAAAGTTGATAGTAAATGTGAATAAGAGTAAGGTTATTAGGTACAGTAGGGTTGAGGGTCAAGTAAATTGAGAGGTAAGTTTGAATGGAGAAAAAGTGGAGGAAGTAAAGTGTTTTAGATATCTGGGAGTGGATTTGGCAGCGGATGGAACCATGAAAGCGGAAGTGAATCATAGGGTGGGGGAGGGGGCGGAAATTATGGGAGCCTTGAAGAATGTGTTTGAAGTAGAGAACATTATCTCGGAAAGAGAAAATGGGTATGTTTGAAGGAATAGTGGTTCCAACAATGTTGTATGGTTGCGAGGCATGGGCTATGGATAGAGTTGTGCGCAGGAGGGTGGATGTGATGGAAATGAGATGTTTGAGGATAATATGTGGTGTGAGGTGGTTTGATCGCGTAAGTAATGTAAGGGTAAGAGAGATGTGTGGTAATAAAAAGAGTGTGGTTGAGAGAGCAGAAGAGGGTGTTTTGAAATGGTTTGTTCACATGGAGAGAATGAGTGAGGAAAGATTGACCAAGAGGATATATGTGTCAGAGATGGAGGGAACGAGGAGAAGTGGGAGACAAAATTGGAGGTGGAAAGATGGAGTGGAAAAGATTTTGAGTGATCGGGGCCTGAACATGCAGGAGGGTGAAAGGCGTGCAAGGAATAGAGTGAATTGGAACGATGTGGTATACCGGGGTCGACGTGTTGTCAATGGATTGAACCAGGGCATGTGAATTGTCTGGGGTAAACCATGGAAAGCTGTGTGGGGCCTGGATGTGAAAAGGGAGCTGTGGTTTCGGTGCATTATTACATGACAGCTAGAGACTGAGTGTGAACGAATGGGGCCTTTGTTGTCTTTTCCTAGTGCTACCTCGCACACATGAGGGGGGAGGGTGTTGTTATTCCATGTGTGGCGGGTTGGTGATGGGAATGAATAAAGGCAGACAGTATGAATTATGTACATGGGTATATATGTATATGTCTGTGTGTGTATATATATATATATATATATATATATATATATATATATATATATATATGTATACATTGAGATGTGTAGGTATGTATATGTGCTGTTTGTGGATGTGTATGTATATACATGTGTGTGGGGGTGGGTTGGGCCATTTCTTTCGTCTGTTTCCTTGCGCTACCTTGCAAACGCGGGAGACAGCGACAAAGCAAAATAAAATATATAAATATAATATATATATATATATATATATATATATATATATATATATATATATATATATATATATATATATATATATATATATGTATATATATTTCTTTTCTTTTTTTCAAACTATTCGCCATTTCCCGCATTAGCGAGGTAGCGTTAAGAACAGAGGACTGGGCCTTTGAGGGAATTCCCTCACCTGGCCCCCTTCTCTGTTCCCTCTTTTGGAAAATTAAAAAAAAGCGAGAGGGGAGGATTTCCAGCCCCCCGCTCCCTCCCCTTTTAGTCGCCTTCTACGACACGCAGGGAATACGAGGGAATATTCTTTCTCCCCTATCCCCAGGGGTATATATATATATATATATATATATATATATATATATATATATATATATATATATATATATATATATATATGCTCTGTACATGCCTTCACCCTCTCAATCAATACCCTCCCATATAATTTACCAGGAATACTCAACAAACTTATACCTCTGTAATTTGAGCACTCACTCTTATCTCCTTTGCCTTTGTACAATGGCACTATGCACGCATTCCGCCAATCCTCAGGCACCTCACCATATATATGTATATATATTTCTTTTCTTTTTTTCAAACTATTCGCCATTTCCCGCATTAGCGAGGTAGCGTTAAGAACAGAGGACTGGGCCTTTGAGGGAATTCCCTCACCTGGCCCCCTTCTCTGTTCCCTCTTTTGGAAAATTAAAAAAAAGCGAGAGGGGAGGATTTCCAGCCCCCCGCTCCCTCCCCTTTTAGTCGCCTTCTACGACACGCAGGGAATACGAGGGAATATTCTTTCTCCCCTATCCCCAGGGGTATATATATATATATATATATATATATATATATATATATATATATATATATATATATATATATATATATATATATATATATATATATGCTCTGTACATGCCTTCACCCTCTCAATCAATACCCTCCCATATAATTTACCAGGAATACTCAACAAACTTATACCTCTGTAATTTGAGCACTCACTCTTATCTCCTTTGCCTTTGTACAATGGCACTATGCACGCATTCCGCCAATCCTCAGGCACCTCACCATGAGTCATACATACATTAAATAACCTTACCAACCAGTCAACAATACAGTCACCCCCTTTTTTAATAAATTCCACTGCAATACCATCCAAACCTGCTGCCTTGCCGGCTTTCATCTTCCGCAAAGCTTTCACTACCTCTTCTCTGTTTACCAAATCATTTTCCCTAACCCTCTCACTTTGCACACCACCTCGACCAAAACACCCTATATCTGCCACTCTATCATCAAACACACTCAACAAACCTTCAAAATACTCACTCCATCTCCTTCTCACATCACCACTACTTGTTATCACCTCCCCATTTGCGCCCTTCACTGAAGTTCCCATTTGCTCCCTTGTCTTACGCACTTTGGGGAAGAGCAGTGTGGTTTCAGAAGTGGTAGAGGATGTGTGGATCAGGTGTTTGCTTTGAAGAATGTATGTGAGAAATACTTAGAAAAGCAAATGGATTTGTATGTAGCATTTATGGATCTGAGGAAGGCATATGATAGAGTTGATAGAGATGCTCTGTGGAAGGTATTAAGAATATATGGTGTGGGAGGAAAGTTGTTAGAAGCAGTGAAAAGTTTTTATCGAGGATGTAAGGCATGTGTACGTGTAGGAAGAGAGGAAAGTGATTGGTTCTCAGTGAATGTAGGTTTGCGGCAGGGGTGTGTGATGTCTCCATGGTTGTTTAATTTGTTTATGGATGGGGTTGTTAGGGAGGTAAATGCAAGAGTTTTGGAAAGAGGGGCAAGTATGAAGTCTGTTAGGGATGAGAGAGCTTGGGAAGTGAGTCAGTTGTTGTTCGCTGATGATACAGCGCTGGTGGCTGATTCATGTGAGAAACTGCAGAAGCTGGTGACTGAGTTTGGTAAAGTGTGTGGAAGAAGAAAGTTAAGAGTAAATGTGAATAAGAGCAAGGTTATTAGGTACAGTAGGGTTGAGGGTCAAGTCAATTGGGAGGTGAGTTTGAATGGAGAAAAACTGGAGGAAGTGAAGTGTTTTAGATATCTGGGAGTGGATCTGGCAGCGGATGGAACCATGGAAGCGGAAGTGGATCATAGGGTGGGGGAGGGGGCGGAAATTTTGGGGGCCTTGAAGAATGTGTGGAAGTCGAGAACATTATCTCGGAAAGCAAAAATGGGTATGTTTGAAGGAATAGTGGTTCCAACAATGTTGTATGGTTGCGAGGCGTGGGCTATGGATAGAGTTGTGCGCAGGAGGATGGATGTGCTGGAAATGAGATGTTTGAGGACAATGTGTGGTGTGAGGTGGTTTGATCGAGTGAGTAACGTAAGGGTAAGAGAGATGTGTGGAAATAAAAAGAGCGTGGTTGAGAGAGCAGAAGAGGGTGTTTTGAAGTGGTTTGGACACATGGAGAGAATGAGTGAGGAAAGATTGACCAAGAGGATATATGTGTCGGAGGTGGAGGGAACGAGGAGAAGAGGGAGACCAAATTGGAGGTGGAAAGATGGAGTGAAAAAGATTTTGTGTGATCGGGGCCTGAACATGCAGGGAGGTGAAAGGAGGGCAAGGAATAGAGTGAATTGGAGCGATGTGGTATACCGGGGTTGACGTGCTGTCAGTGGATTGAATCAAGGCATGTGAAGCGTCTGGGGTAAACCATGGAAAGCTGTGTAGGTATGTATATTTGCGTGTGTGGACGTATGTATATACATGTGTATGGGGGGGGTTGGGCCATTTCTTTCGTCTGTTTCCTTGCGCTACCTCGCAAACGCGGGAGACAGCGACAAAGTATAAAAAAAAAAAAAATATATATATATATATATATATATATATATATATATATATATATATATATATATATATATATATATATATATATTCTTATGAGTCCACGGGGAAAATGAAACTTATCGTTTCATTTTTCCCGTGGACTCATAGGAATATCTTGATCACGCGCAAAATTGTGATCCTTTCCAATATAAAAGTGTGTGAAAGAAGAAAGCTAAGAGTAAATGTGAATAAGAGCAAGGTTATTAGGTACAGTAGGGTTGAGGGTCAAGTCAATTGGGAGGTGAGTTTGAATGGAGAAAAACTGGAGGAAGTGAAGTGTTTTAGATATCTGGGAGTGGATCTGGCAGCGGATGGAACCATGGAAGCGGAAGTGGATCATAGGGTGGGGGAGGGGGCAAAAATTCTGGGGGCCTTGAAGAATGTGTGGAAGTCGAGAACATTATCTCGGAAAGCAAAAATGGGTATGTTTGAAGGAATAGTGGTTCCAACAATGTTGTATGGTTGCGAGGCGTGGGCTATGGATAGAGTTGTGCGCAGGAGGATGGAGGTGCTGGAAATGAGATGTTTGAGGACAATGTGTGGTGTGAGGTGGTTTGATTGAGTGAGTAACGTAAGGGTAAGAGAGATGTGTGGAAATAAAAAGAGCGTGGTTGAGAGAGCAGAAGAGGGTGTTTTGAAGTGGTTTGGGCACATGGAGAGAATGAGTGAGGAAAGATTGACCAAGAGGATATATGTGTCGGAGGTGGAGGGAACGAGGAGAAGAGGGAGGCCAAATTGGAGGTGGAAAGATGGAGTGAAAAAGATTTTGTGTGATCGGGGCCTGAACATGCAGGAGGGTGAAAGGAGGGCAAGGAATAGAGTGAATTGGAGCGATGTGGTATACCGGGGTTGACGTGCTGTCAGTGGATTGAATCAGGGCATGTGAAGCGTCTGGGGTAAACCATGGAAAGCTGTGTAGGTATGTATATTTGCGTGTGTGGACGTATGTATATACATGTGTTGGGCCATTTCTTTCGTCTGTTTCCTTGCGCTACCTCGCAAACGCGGGAGACAGCGACAAAGTATAATAAAAAAAAAAATATATATATATATATGTATATAGATAGATAGATAGATAGAGTGATAAACAGGTAGACAGATAGGTAGGTAGATAGACGGACAAATGTATATACATCATAAGTCGGGAGGGAAAGCATTACATTGAGAGAAGGAATTCTACCTGCATATTCCCTTCGTGTTGTACAAGGCGACTGAAGGGGGCAGGAGCGGGGGGCTGGGAACCCTCCCCTTCTTGTATTTCAATTTCTAAAAGGGAAACAGGAGCCAGGCGGGGAGTGCTCATCCTCCTCGAAGACTCAGGATGGGGTGTCTGAATGTGAGTGGATGTAACCAAGATGAGAAGACAGGAGAGATAGGTAGAATGTTTGAGGTAAGGAACCTGGGTGCTCTGGCTCTGAGTGAAACGAAGCTCAAGGGTAAAGATGATGAATGGGTTGGAACTGTGTGAGGAGTAAGTTCAGACACATGTCATTGTCATGTTATGTGGATTTACTCATTTTAAGTATTGAATGAAAGAAGGTTATTGGCTTTTCCTTAGCTGACAAGGAAGTGAGCAGTCAAAGTATGCTTGGCAGCCCATTGGCCTAGTTGGGTCATTAATGTCTTAATTAATGGGTTATATTTAAACCATGGCTATGAGCCCTCATGGTAATCTCACTTGAACATCATCAACCATCAAATGATAATCTCCAGTATGTATTGCCTGTAATACCGTAACTCCAGTGAATTACACTCACTTTTTTTCTCTCTTTTCGAACCCCTACACACACACACACACACACACACACACACACACACACACACATATATAGAAAAGCAAATGGATTTGTATGTAGCATTTATGGATCTGGAGAAGGCATATGATAGAGTTGATAGAGATGCTCTGTGGAAGGTATTAAGAATATATGGTGTGGGAGGAAAGTTGTTAGAAGCAGTGAAAAGTTTTTATCGAGGATGTAAGGCATGTGTACGTGTAGGAAGAGAGGAAAGTGATTGGTTCTCAGTGAATGTAGGTTTGCGGCAGGGGTGTGTGATGTCTCCATGGTTGTTTAATTTGTTTATGGATGGGGTTGTTAGGGAGGTGAATGCAAGAGTTTTGGAAAGAGGGGCAAGTATGAAGTCTGTTGGGGATGAGAGAGCTTGGGAAGTGAGTCAGTTGTTGTTCGCTGATGATACAGCGCTGGTGGCTGATTCATGTGAGAAACTGCAGAAGCTGGTGACTGAGTTTGGTAAAGTGTATGGAAGAAGAAAGTTAAGAGTAAATGTGAATAAGAGCAAGGTTATTAGGTACAGTAGGGTTGAGGGTCAAGTCAATTGGGAGGTGAGTTTGAATGGAGAAAAACTGGAGGAAGTGAAGTGTTTTAGATATCTGGGAGTGGATCTGGCAGCGGATGGAACCATGGAAGCGGAAGTGGATCATAGGGTGGGGGAGGGGGCGAAAATTCTGGGAGCCTTGAAGAATGTGTGGAAGTCGAGAACATTATCTCGGAAAGCAAAAATGGGTATGTTTGAAGGAATAGTGGTTCCGACAATGTTGTAGGGTTGCGAGGCGTGGGCTATGGATAGAGTTGTGCGCAGGAGGATGGATGTGCTGGAAATGAGATGTTTGAGGACAATGTGTGGTGTGAGGTGGTTTGATCGAGTAAGTAACGTAAGGGTAAGAGAGATGTGTGGAAATAAAAAGAGCGTGGTTGAGAGAGCAGAAGAGGGTGTTTTGAAATGGTTCGGGCACATGGAGAGAATGAGTGAGGAAAGATTGACCAAGAGGATATATGTGTCGGAGGTGGAGGGAACGAGGAGAAGAGGGAGACCAAATTGGAGGTGGAAAGATGGAGTGAAAAAGATTTTGTGTGATCGGGGCCTGAACATGCAGGAGGGTGAAAGGAGGGCAAGGAATAGAGTGAATTGGATCGATGTGGTATACCGGGGTTGACGTGCTGTCAGTGGATTGAATCAGGGCATGTGAAGCGTCTGGGGTAAACCATGGAAAGCTGTGTAGGTATGTATATTTGCGTGAGGGGACGTATGTATATACATGTGTATGGGGGTGGGTTGGGCCATTTCTTTCGTCTGTTTCCTTGCGCTACCTCGCAAACGCGGGAGACAGCGACAAAAAAAAAAAAAAAAAAAAAATATATATATATATATATATATATATATATATATATATATATATATATATATATATATATATATATATATATATATGTATATATATATATATATATATATATATATATATATATATATATATATATATATATATATATATATATATATATTTCATGATATAAACTTGATATCAATAGCATTAACTTCGGATGTCCGACCTAGCTGTATGGTTGTTGTTGTTGTTGTTGTTGTGATGCCATTGTTGACACTGTGGTTGTAATCTGCCGCCTTGCTCTCAAATCCGGCAGAACGTTAAGGAGATTTCCCATAAATCCAGGACGCCAGGAAGGAATGGGTAACATTTGGTGGACGGGAAATCGCATAAAGAACCGGAGCGTAAGGGTTGTCTGCTGTGCTTGTGTCTTGTTAGATAGGATTGGTTGTGGAGGGGATAGGATTAGGAGTGGGATTGGGGAGGATTTGGAGATGGGGAATGGGTGGGGGAAAAGTTGGTGATCTTCTTCTTCTTCTTCTTATTATTATTATTATTATTATTATTATTATTATTATCATTATCATTGTTATAATCATTATCATTATTTATATTATCATTATTAATATTATTATTATTATTATTGTTATTATTATTAGTATTATCATTATGTTTATTGTTATGTTTATTATTATTTATATTATTATTATTATTACTATTATTATTATTATTATTGTTATTATTGTTATTATTATTATTATTATTGTTATTGTTATTATTGTTATTATTGTTATTATTTATCTTTCTCCTTTTTATTTCTTCTTCTTCTTCATCTTCTTTTTCTTTCTCTTCTTCTTCTGTTGTTCCTGTTTCTAGTTCAGTTTCAGGGATCAACTCTCGCCTAACTTTTTTGTCTTCGGCCTTCCCTCTCATGCCGTGATAACTTCTGACCTTCAAGTCATCATGGACAGAATTCTTCTTTGTTCTTCCTGGTGTCTTACCCTCACGTCTTCCCTCAATCACATCTTCACCAGACCAAATTACTGGTATTGAAATTTACTTGTACGAGTAAGAGATCATTGCTGTGATAGATGTTAAGGAAGCAGGGAAGATGACTGAGTTATGATAATTGATGTGTTGGTGGATGGAAAGTTGGAACTTTGCGTTGCTGTTGTGTGGAGGGGTCTGTGGGGGAAGTAGGGATATGGTGGTGCTGGACTGATGAGTAGATGTCGAGTGTTTGGGAAGTGAGTGTGTTGTTGTGGAGGTATAGAGAGATGATTAGAGCTGGTGTATGAGGCTCTCATGTGTTACCGTAACGAAGAGTGATCTCGGGCCCTGAGGAATGGCAGAGCTTGAGTGATTGAGTGATGAACAGTGTGTGGTGGCACAGAAGGACTTTGAACATACGGGTAATGAATATGAATGGTGATACATGGGATAGCCAGGCTAACAACAACCATGATAGTCTATGACGAGATTATCTACTGGACAACACTGATATCGTGAATACCTATCATATATTGACGCAGTCAGGATAGCAAGACAGAAGGCTCCTCCCGATTCTCCTCTGTAGATGGAGACACGATCGTACAGCAGAAGGTTCCTGCCTACCCACTACTCTAGATGGAGATAGGATATTAAAGCAGGAGACTTCTCCCCACCCACCACTATAAATGGAGACTGGATAGTAAAGCGAAAGGCTCTCTCCACCTACCAATATATATGACAATCACATGTTTAGCAATTGACGTCCTAACTATGTCTCTTCGTTGTATATCAACTGACAGATATGTTTCTCTCTTGTGTCTCCCCTGATGATGTGATTATTACACGAAAGTGCACTTGGGAACTTATCGTGTTTCATTTTCCCCGTAGATTCATAGGAATATATATATATATATATATATATATATATATATATATATATATATATATATATATATATATTTTTTTTTTTTTTTCTTTCTTTTTCTTTTTCATACATATTTGCCATTTCCCGCGTAAGCGAGGTAGCGTTAAGAACAGAGAACTGAGCCTAAGAGGAAAAGTCCTCACTAGGCCCCCTTCTTTGTGTAATCCTCAGTCACCATCGTAGAAGAACCGTGGAAGGTACCATGGAACGTTATATTGTCAGTGTCAGCATATCTCATAGCCCTACTCTGCCGTTAGCATGGTGCTGGCGCCGGGCAGTGGGGCAGGAGTGATCAGCTGGCTTTGATTGGAGACACACACAGGTCTCCCCGCTGACTTGTGTTCTCACCCATTTTGTTGTCAAGCTTCGAAATGAATATATTTTTGTACCGTAATTTTGGTTTCAAGCCTAAGAAGACTCACGGAACTTGTACTCTGTTTCTTCTTTTGGAAAAGTCAAAACTGGAGGGGAGGATTTCCAGCTCCCCGCTCCCTCCCCTTTTAGTCGCCTTTTACGACACGCAGGGAATACATGGGAAGTATTCTTTCTCCCCTGTCCCCAGGGATATATATATATATATATATATATATATATATATATATATATATATATATAGAACAAGAATAGCATTGAATGGAAGCAAAGGTGTATTGCGACATTTCATGTTAAGTGCTTCAACAATCGGCATTTATAATCACACAGAAAGTTGAGATGTAATCCTTTAAGGATGAATTGTTCTCATTTTGGCTACGTCAGTGATATTGTATACCGCCATTTGTGACTCCACAGTACACAGTCCTGCTGTATAGATTGAAAGATATACGGAGAGGGAACATGTATATTTTTTTCAGCCTCGCATTCAGGTTGGACGAAATTGCATTCGTTTCATGAAACATTTGAGCGTATTGTATGGTGAGAATTATCCATTATGACATGTAAGAGGATTAAGATTGTGGGTAGACACACGTTAGAGCTGTTGAGCTTTACTTCTGTAGTACATCAGGTTATGCAGACGCTATCCTGAGAAAGATTAAGATACAAGGGTACAGTATTATACATCCGCAGGCTTATTCCTCGTCTCACTGGACGCTCCACCGTGTTCCATCGCGCCGTCTGGTGGCTCCCACAATCCATAATCCCCACCCACTTGCCATAGTCCCCACCCACTTGCCATAGTCCCCACCCACTTGCCATAGTCTCCACCCACTTGCCATAGTCCCCACCCACTTGCCATAGTCCCCACCCACTTGCCATAGTCCCCACCCACTTCATTTCATCACCGTCATGTTTGCTACTGTCGTTGCCCACATTATGAACCGTGAATTCTTGGTGAATTCTTCTGTGTATATGTGGGTGGCTTATAAGTTTTCTCTCACGTCTGTTTAATCCTTTACGTAACGCATTAGGATCTCGCCGCCTGGGTAGGCCGCCTGTGTGGACAGCAAGCGCATTCGATGCTCTGTGATGCCGTGTATTAGGTTCATGATCATTGTACCGTCTGCTCATACCTCATCCGTACACCCGGTACAAGGCACACAGTATACTACGCTGTCATCGTTGACATTTGTACCGGGTTTGGTTTCCAGTGCATCACCAGATATCACGAACGAAGTAGCAGTGTTAAAATTCCCGTCGTCTGTCTGCATCAATATATATACGAGACCTTCCTTGAATGTGGGACTGTTGTACACGTCTTGTTTCCCACTGTGCTTCTTTCCACAGTCCCTTTGCGTCTCTTGGTTATGACTGGGGCTTAAATCAATAGAGACTATAAGGTTGGAGAAATGAATGTCACTTATTGAGGAACAATACGACAGAGACCTTGAGAATGTTAAGTGATAACCAATTTATACTGAAAGTGATGTATACAAATACATACAAACTGATAAAAGATATGGAATTCATAGGTCGACACCTTTCCTAACCTTTAGCTAGAATTGCATCTTAGAAAAGTGGTTCAGGGGTAACACTGCCTGCTGGTAAATGTGAGAGTTACATTCTAGTTCATGGATAAGAAAGTATTCAGCGAGCAATTCCCGTCCCACACAAGGCCAAAACTTAACATGTTTCTCAAGTGTTCACAAGAAGCTAACACAGAAGGCTTCAGAGGAAGGGAACAAAGTGATGAGAGACGAATTATAGGGAAAGGCTAAGGACCTTAAATTTTCTCGATGAGGATGAGAGAAGACTAAGGGGTGACCTGATCACAACCTTTAAGCTATAAAATGAAGTTCATAACGTGAACACATCGTGGAAACTTACAAGGATAGAACATACAGAGGATAGAAAAAAAGTTGTTAGGAAGGACGGAAATAGATACTTTTATCGTAGAAAAGTTGTAGATGAATAGAATATGCTCTATGAGAATATGATAATGAGTATAGTTGTATGATAGTGCAGGTGGGTAAAGAGATGAAGTCCTACGAGTGTAAACCTCCCTCCCGTACGGTACAAATAAGTGATTACTCACACACACACACACACACACACACACACACACACACACACACACACGCACACACACACACACACACACGCACACACGCACACACACACACACACACACACACACACACACACACACACACGCACACACACACACACACACACACACACACACACACACACACACTCACACACACACACACACACACACACGCACACACGCACACACACACACACACACACACACACACACAAGGTTTATTTAGTTTACATTTAGTTCCTGATTCATGATAACTCTTGTTTCTCATTCTGTTTTTCCTGTGTACGTCATTGTGAGACATGGAAGCCACGCACTTCAATCCATTATAACCCAAGCCATTTCTTCTCCTTCCTTCCTTCCTTCCTTCCTTCACTCTCTCTGGCTCGTACGTCCCCAAGACGCTCTCCTGCCCAACTCTGGGAAAAGTATCTAATTTTGGTCAAGGCTCAGAATGATTAGGAGCTGCAGCCTTTACAACACAGGTCTCTTGTTTGATTACTTTATTCTCATTTGGGAGAAGCAATTACCAGTTTGGCTAGTTTTTGTTTGTTGATGTGTGTGTGTGTGTGTGTGTGTGTGTGTGTGTGTGTGTGCGTGTGTGTGTGTTGTGTGTGTGTGTGTGTGTGTGTGTGTGTGTGTGTGCGTGTGTGCGTGTGTGTGTATGCTGGGGGAGAAATGTTATACATTTCAGTTCGGTGTTGATTATGCTAACCTTAGACGATATGAATCATAAAGTATTACCCGCAAGATGTACAGGAATATGACAAAGAATAATATTACATCAGAGACGGTGTGTGGCACTGATGGGCGTCGTCTGAATCTCATCTGGAAGAACTTATGGTAATTATAGAAATGATTACAGCACTACATGGGGATATACATAGTAAATGATTACAGTAATACATGGGGATATACATAGTAAATGATTACAGTAATACATGGGGATATACATAGTAAATGATTACAGTAATACATGGGGATATACATAGTAAATGATTACAGCACTACATGGGGATATACATAGTAAATGATTACAGTAATACATGGGGATATACATAGTAAATGATTACAGTAATACATGGGGATATACATAGTAAATGATTACAGTAATACATGGGGATATACATAGTAAATGATTACAGCACTACATGGGGATATACATAGTAAATGATTACAGTAATACATGGGGACATACATAGTAAATGATTACAGTAATACATGGGGATATACATAGTAAATGATTACAGCACTACATGGGGATATACATAGTAAATGATTACAGTAATACATGGGGATATACATAGTAAATGATTACAGTAATACATGGGGATATACATAGTAAATGATTACAGTAATACATGGGGATATACATAGTAAATGATTACAGTAATACATGGGGATATACATAGTAAATGATTACAGTAATACATGGGGATATACATAGTAAATGATTACAGTAATACATGGGGATATACATAGTAAATGATTACAGTAATACATGGGGATATACATAGTAAATGATTACAGTAATACATGGGGATATACATAGTAAATGATTACAGTAATACATGGGGATATACATAGTAAATGATTACAGTAATACATGGGGATATACATAGTAAATGATTACAGTAATACATGGGGATGTACATAGTAAATGATTACAGTAATACATGGGGATATACATAGTAAATGATTACAGTAATACATGGGGATATACATAGTAAATGATTACAGTAAAACATGGGGATATACATAGTAAATGATTACAGTAATACATGGGGATATACATAGTAAATGATTACAGTAATACATGGGGATATACATAGTAAATGATTACAGTAATACATGGGGATATACATAGTAAATGATTACAGTAATACATGGGGATATACATAGTAAATGATTACAGTAATACATGGGGATATACATAGTAAATGATTACAGTAATACATGGGGATATACATAGTAAATGATTACAGTAATACATGGGGATATACATAGTAAATGATTACAGTAATACATAGGGATATACATAGTAAATGATTACAGTAATACATGGGGATATACATAGTAAATGATTACAGTAATACATGGGGATATACATAGTAAATGATTACAGTAATACATGGGGATATACATAGTAAATGATTACAATGATACATGGGGATATACATAGTAAATGATTACAGTAATACAGGGGGATATACGTAGTAAATGATTACAGTAATACATGGGGATATACATAGTAAATGATTACAGTAATACATGGGGATATACATAGTAAATGATTACAGTAATACATGGGGATATACATAGTAAATGATTACAATGATACATGGGGATATACATAGTAAATGATTACAGTAATACATGGGGATATACATAGTAAATGATTACAGTAATACATGGGGATATACATAGTAAATGATTACAGTAATACATGGGGATATACATAGTAAATGATTACAGTAATACATGGGGATATACATAGTAAATGATTACAGTAATACATGGGGATGTACATAGTAAATGATTACAGTAATACATGGGGATATACATAGTAAATGATTACAGTAATACATGGGGATATACATAGTAAATGATTACAATGATACATGGGGATATACATAGTAAATGATTACAGTAATACATGGGGATATACGTAGTAAATGATTACAGTAATACATGGGGATATACATAGTAAATGATTACAGTAATACATGGGGATATACATAGTAAATGATTACAGTAATACATGGGGATATACATAGTAAATGATTACAATGATACATGGGGATATACATAGTAAATGATTACAGTAATACATGGGGATATACATAGTAAATGATTACAGTAATACATGGGGATATACATAGTAAATGATTACAGTAATACATGGGGATATACATAGTAAATGATTACAGTAATACATGGGGATATACATAGTAAATGATTACAGTAATACATGGGGATATACATAGTAAATGATTACAGTAATACATGGGGATATACATAGTAAATGATTACAGTAATACATGGGGATATACATAGTAAATGATTACAGCACTACATGGGGATATACATAGTAAATGATTACAATAATACATGGGGATATACATAGTAAATGATTACAGTAATACATGGGGATATACATAGTAAATGATTACAATGATACATGGGGATATACATAGTAAATGATTACAGTAATACATGGGGATATACATAGTAAATGATTACAGCACTACATGGGGATATACATAGTAAATGATTACAGTAATACATGGGGATATACATAGTAAATGATTACAATGATACATGGGGATATACATAGTAAATGTCCGTCAGAACAACACATGAGAGCAAGTATAACTCATTCATCATATAGATACATGAGAGTGATGAGAAACTACTCATCATATGAGCACGTAGGAGGAAGTAAGAATAACGATATCAATCACGAAGATCCACAGATGTAGTAGTGATATACTGATGATAGTTTAAAAGGGTCACCCAGTTACTCGAGGCAGACAGACAAAATAATCAGTACTCATGTGAGTGATGCTACAGATGAAGTGCTGTTCAGAGTGCACGAAGTGAAAGATATCATGAAAATAAAAAAAGAAAAAGTATTGTGTAACAGCGAGTGCTGACAAAGAGAAAATATCTGTCGAGAATTTTCACAGTTGTTGGCCTGCCCTGCAATGATGGACGTAGGAAATGTTACCATAGAGTTGCAGTGTAAAGTTGAAGCGGAAGATCTGGACGAGATTTGATTTTTCTATTATTATTATTATTATTATTATTATTATTATTATTATTATTATTATTATTATTGTTATTATTATTATTATCATTAGTAGTAGTAGTAATAGTAATAGTAGTAGTAGTAGTATCATTATTATTGTTATTATCAAAGCAGTAAACTCTAAGCTTGTTCATAAAATACTCATTTTAAAAAACATTAGGTTGTGGAAGCTTAACGGAAGTTGCTTAAGCTGGGGGTTAAGCAGAATAAGCTGACTGTAAGAGTTAGTGGCATCATACACTTAGCTATCACCTCATATATACCCCGTAACCTGACCTTCATCCTTGACCTAATATAATAATTACTGAACGAGACACAGAATGATGAACTTATTCTGGTTTAAATAAGTGATTTGATGTCATTTTTAACGAATCATTGAGTGAATCTGCCATCATGCAGACGAGTAGGATTATCTAAATCCCAGCAGTTGGTGGGTCACAGGTGGTTGTGTAGTATGGACGGATGGTTGAGCCAGGCATGAGCAACGACTGACGCTAACTTGATGGATTGCGGAAGGTCTTCCCTGACGTCCTGGCCAACATGATGATGGATACTTACATCATCACGTCTACAACAAGATTAGGTCGTTTATGAACAGTTGTTTTACTAAGATGGTCAAGAATGCTGCCATATCCGTTCCTGTTCAGTTTCAAAGTGATGTCAAAACAGCAGGTTAAAACATCAACACAGCTGAATATTTTTTCTTTGTGCAATATGCATAATTTTTTAACGTTTCCTTTTTTGTTTCTTTTCTTTTCGTTATTGTAATTCTGAGAGAACCAGGTTGTTATCATTTGTTTTCTTGTATTGCATTGTTGCAGTTATTGTTTCTGAAGTTGTAATAACGCGTGAAATTATTTTCTCTTTCCTTGATATTTTTCTGATCTTGTCACTGATATTGTAAGTCTGAAGGCACCAATTTGCTTTGCCTTGGTTTGTTTGTTTTGTGGTCCTTTGTAATTACTGATTCTGAGTAGCAGAAACTCAAGGAAATTATTATCAAGTTTTTGGTTTCATTTTCAGTTGTTGTTCTTTGATTCTTCCTGCTGTATCCGTTGAGGGTGGCGCTGCTGTACCCCCTCTCCCCTGACTGTAGCCAGAGGCTCATCAGTCTGTAACACAGTGTTGGCAGAGGAACCTTGTCCTCTAGAAGACGTAGGAGAGCTGACAGCTGTGGCTGAGGTGGGCTGTGTTTATGGAGATCAATGTTGGGCAGAGATTGCGAGGATGGGTCTGGAATGAACAGGTGTTGTGGACCTGCTGGAATGGGGTGACTCTAATAGGGTTTGATGGACGAAGGGTTGGTGGGATGGGAGTTTGATGGAATAGGGGCTGGTGCTTTGGATTTAATGGAATGGAGGTCAGTGGAACAGGAACTGATGAAAAGGAGTTGATGTAATGGGGCGCACTGGAATGTGGGTTACTAAAGTGGGGACTTTTGGAATGAGAATTACTTAAATGGGGCTGATGGAATTGGAACTGATGAAAATAAGCCGATGGAACAAAGTATACAGGAAAAGCGGTTGCTTGAATTGGTGCCATTGAAATGGGAGGCACTGGAATACAGGCTGATGGAATGGAAGCTGATGGAATTTAGAACGTGGCGTGGCGTTCATGATCTTGGGGCTGCTGGAATGGTGTTCCCAAAGTCAGGGTTGCTGGAAGAAGGGTTAATGGAACTGGAGCTAATGGAATAGGGAGGTTGCTGCTGGTGTAAGGGGTGTGGGCAAATCCTTACCTAATGAGTCTTTTGCAGGTAAGTGATGTGGTCTGTTCATGTTTGCTATGTGAGAACCAGTTTTCGTATAATAACTAACCTACAAATATGACTGTTTGTGGCGCGTTGTAATGGTGGGTTGAGGATATAAATGGTTGGATGTCGAGGAAGGAAATCCATAAAATATTATCAAAACTGTAAATGTACAAAATAATTCACATCCTAATGTAAGGTAATTGTATTCACGAATTCTAATCAAAGCTCTGTGTACCAACTGACAGGCCCAATTACCATATACGTTCGTATCGTTTGAAGTAACATGTAATATAATATGTTCATGTAATCATGTACTTCTGATCGAGAGATTACAGTGTTCTTCATTATCCAATACATTACAGTCCATGTATTTGCTCAAACAAATAATATGCATTGACAAACTAATCAGAACTCATATACCATTCTAATTACATATAAACTGCCCGTCAGATTAACCCCATGTCACAATTAGGATCACCATATCTCACCGTCCATCACTGTGATTACACTGTAATTTTTCAGTGAAGATTATTTTTCCAATAATCACATGTAGTGCAGTTTGTGATGATGGATACTGTGGTCTCACCTGAGAAATTATCTCAGTGGGTAGGACATAAATAAGTGAAGTCCGTGTTCCACTCTACCACACTGGTGATGGGTTGAGGACGTGTGTGTGTGTGTGTGTGTGTGTGTGTGTGTGTGTGTGTGTGTGTGTGTGTGTGTGTATTTCAGGCAGATGTAGTAATATTCCAGGCACATCTGTCTATTGCAGACTAATTGAAAGAAAAGATCAAATATTATAAGATTCAGTACTCTCGTAGCACCACAACAAAACATCAGTAACAACAACATTACCAGATGTTTTCTGTCAGTAACGAAAAAGAAAACGGGAGTAGTAGGGTCACCGTAGTCCAAGTTCTGATATCATCTCAACTCAATATTACGTTTTCAAATATCTTCTCATCACCCCAATCCTGTGTCTACTCTCACATCATATCTTAACATCACCGTCATCACAACTCTTCCTTTTCGTTATAAAACAAGTGTCTGTCACGGGAGCAGTCAAGCTGATCTTCTTTACGATGACAATTTGTGAAAATTCATGATATCATGAAGTCTGTTCTTGACACAACCTTACCTACGTCTGGTGGCTGTTGTGTGTCGCGAGGAGAGAGAAGTACACGTATGACGCCCCGTCCCTTTACCTGGTATATATGTACCATGCGTCTCTAGTTGTGCACACACACACACACACACACACATAAGCCTGACCCAGATATGTGTGTGTGTGTGTGTGTGTGTGTGTGTGTGTGTGTATGTGTGTGTATGTGTGTGTGTGTGTGTGTGTGTGTGTGTGTGTGTGTGTGTGTGTGTGTGTGTGTGTGTGTGTTGTAATAACCTTGCTGTTTGTGATGGTTGTGTGTAACTGTATTTAGTGCCACCACTGGGGAGATGTGGCCAGAGCTGGGTGATGGAGAGGATCTCGTCACGGTCAGTTAGGCAAATGGCTGCAGCAGTCCACCACTGCTGCTGTGGTGGACTGCTGCTGTGGTGGACGCGGCAGTGGAAAACTTCTGTGTCACAGCGTTGAGCAATAAGTAAAGGAAGCATGTACGACATTCTCTCTCTCTCTCTCTCTCTCTCTCTCTCTCTCTCTCTCTCTCTCTCTCTCTCTCTCTCTTTATATATATATATATATATATATATATATATATATATATATATATATATATATATATATATATATATATATATATATATATATGTATATATATATATATATATATAACCACGAAGGTAAAAGCTTTATTTACAAAGGCAAACATCACCTGACTGTCGTGGAGTGTGGTGTGCACGTCACCGTGAATGCGTCATCACTGCACGATGCCTCGTCGTCATGGTCATCTCCAGCACGACACACCGTCGCCACCACTGCCTCAGTGTGATCACCAGCGATATCTCCCCTGAATCCATAGACGACGCCATTGTTCACGGTGGGTCCCGTGGACGGGTATTGATATCTTGCCTACCGATCGCTCCGGCCAGCCATCGTACTTTAAACCTCAGTGCGTAATGTTCTATAAGACAGGCTGCTCCTCTCCCTGTAAGACCGAGTGCGAGTTCGTGTACGATAAACTCCGAAACGTTAAGGATGTGGGTCATTCCCAAGCCCAGGTGGAACCCCTTATCTCTGGAGTTTCTGTGTATGTTAATAGGGAAAGATTACGGTATTAGATCACCCGCCTTCACCTCACATCTCACCGTGCGGAACCTCAGAAACATCGGCTCTGAAGCTACAGATCTGATATAGTCGAAGCTGCTTGGCTCGGGTATCGAACTGGAAGGTAGAGGAATACTTCATGAATCGTAAACATACTGAATCCTTCATCATGATCAGGTTTGACTCATAATGAAATTCAGAAATTCCCTCACCTTCCATGTTCACTTCTGTTATATCTCCATGAACGCGGGTCTTCGTCAAGCAATGATCGCATGAGCGACAGTAATCCGCCATGGTGGCCCCCTCGTTCCTGTGTGCGCGTATAGAGGCAACAGTAGCCAGCCAGTGTAGTCAGATAGTCATCTCGTATATAAACGAGTGCGTCTTAGCGGCCGCTGGTGAGTGAGGACCCATCAGAAGATCTCAGCTTCGAGAGAGAGTTGTGGTAGAGCCGGAGACTTCCCCTTAACACCTCCTACCATGAGATCACGTCTGCCTCAGGACTTGCTTACAATTTTTCTTTTTTTTTTTTTACAGTCTTTTCAGGAACGCTAACATTCTTTCTGAAGACAACCATCTGCTTGATGCACCTTTTACTGTTGAGTTTGTACATGTTACTGAGGGAGGAAAGATGGGCACGTACAGTGGATGGCAGATGTTATCATTCAGTGACGCCCACTTGTCCTCGCCAGCTTTTTCATCAGGCAATTTTGGTCTTATCAAAACTGTACCACTTCCTAACGTCCTGATCTTCACATCATCACTATTTTAAAGAGATATAACAAGGCATCGATCATTGAAAGAAAAACAACAACAACGAAATACTGCACATCTGTATACATAACGGGCACTTGGGCGAAGCATCATTCTGTGGTCGACTGCATGAGGTTGGGGAATCAACGTGGGTCTTCAGGTCTCCCTGTACCTCACTCCAGCCCTCAGTGAACTGTTCACTGGAGAACCACCGGAACGATACGGAATGCGAATGGTGCACGATAAGATGCCAGTGTTCTCCTGGGAAGCAACATGTGGGAGGAACCGTGTAAAGAACACACCAGGACCCGCTCACCAGAGCGCCTACATAAAAGAGAGCAGCGCTCTCTTTTGGAGACGTGGGACCCGGTCAGCTGGATTAGTTTACAGCCCGTATACAGAGAGCCCAATCCAAGGCTGTGAAATGGTGGACGGGGGTCCCATCGAGAGGGAACGTTTCTTATTTACTGCTCCAGACTAAACCCTCGACGCTCATAATGACTCACACTCCGCATCGGAATAGCGTATCGACTTTGTGTGTTAATCCACAACGGATCCTGATGTATCTGTCGTAGGGAAACGCCTCCCTTGGTACAATGGCTACTCTCTCAGCTATAAGAGCGAAATCCTGAATTATTCTACACGATAATGGAATTAATGACAGTATTCATGCAAGTCTCCCACCCGTCAGCTCTCCTGCTTGAAAGAGGAGATCGCCTCCACAGACCTGACGTGAAGGGTAAACACACAGACTGCAAAGCTTCACATCAGACGAAGAATAACATGAGGCAGGGGTCAGGCCGGGACCACAAGGCAAGCCTCCACCTCGGCTCACGTTCATCTCCCAGGAAGCAGAGGCATCGAGGGTCGTCCTGCACAGTACAAGAAACAATAAAAGAGCAGAACATCCAGAGTCTTGGGAAACACGTGACCACATTGTTCCAGCTGGAACCGAAGTTCTTGGGTTCTGGACGCCACCTGAATTCTTGAATGGCCACAGCTGTCGGTCCGTCGACACCGAGGGAGACTACTTGAGCACGACGGTACGACCCTTGGATGTTATGGTCCGACCTAAACTGTCGAGTCAAATGTCCAGCCATCATGCCCAAGAAACGTACCGTCTCTCACAGGTCACCTCGTCGTGGTCATGGGTCACCTCGTCGTGGTCATGGGTCACCTCGTCGTGGTCGTGGGTCACCTCGTCGTGATCGTGGGGTCACCTCATCGTGGTCCT
Source organism: Panulirus ornatus (assembly GCF_036320965.1). Classification (NCBI taxonomy): domain Eukaryota; kingdom Metazoa; phylum Arthropoda; class Malacostraca; order Decapoda; family Palinuridae; genus Panulirus; species Panulirus ornatus. Next base: position 77,174,867 of record NC_092243.1, on the reverse strand, counting down.
GGGGTCACCTCGTCGTGGTCGTGGGTCACCTCGTCGTGGTCGTGGGTCACCTCGTCGTGGTCGTGGGGTCACCTCGTCGTGGTCGTGGGGTCACCTCGTCGTGGTCGTGGGTCGCCTGGTCGTGGTCGTGGGTTGAAGTATGATAATCAAGTTACTGGACGCTTCAAGTACGTACCAGTGGTCAACATCTTCTCAGAGGAGATATATCAGCGTTCAGGTAACACCTATCCTTACCCTGTATATATTACACTCGAAACTTATTTGAAAAAAAAAGATCCAACAGCGCGGGAGGTGAGACACGTAAACAGGCTACTTTACACACAGTTTTTATTTCTTTCTCTCTTTCTGTGTATCTGGAAACACACACGCATGCACACACACACACACACACACACACACACACACACACACACACACACACAGTAGTAGTAGAATGGAATTTCGAACAAAAACAGGTAAAGGTTGACGTGCTGGTGGACGGGGTTGTGGAAGCAGTTATAGTGGTGTGGATAACATCGTGGATAAGTGAACCATCGTTAGGAAAAAGACTTGTGAAGCTGGTGTGCTTGTGTGCCATACCTGGGGTGTCCACGTTCAGCGAGGAGGAGTACAGTCAGCACGGGGTCTAGTCATGCGTTCCCCCTTAGTGCTGTCAGGTCCTGCCTGTATATGGAGACTGTGAGGATAGACAGCTGCAGTGCGATCATGGGTGACGGCGCCCACGTCGTGCAGGCGTGGTGATGATAACCCACGTAGATAACAAACTGAGACGAACGGTGTAAACAGTGATGTACACTTAACAATGGAAGACAAGGAGAATGGTGGGTAAATTGCCATGTCTGTAGTACATAATACGTAGGTCTGACCAGGTCATAAAGTTCTCAGAGTACCGTAAACTCACGCCAGAAGGAATGATTTTACTGATGATATTTCTGTCTGTAATGAAAAGAACAAAGTCTGAGGCAATATTAGCTTATTCATAAGAGCGATTCGAACTTGCTGTGCTGAGTACTTGGACGAAGGCAGTAGATGTGTCATCAAGGCGTGAAGCACTTCCTTTCCCTACTCCTGACTGGAGCGCAGCCTTGAAAGCATCAGTAGCGGTATCAGTTGCTACTTGTAAGGAACAAGTACCATACCCTGGGAGACGCCAGAGCTTTCTGACAATGGAGACCATATATGTGGCATGGTTATATGTGGCATGGTTATATGTGGCATGGTTATATGTGACACGGTTATATGTGGCATGGTTATATGTGACAAGGTTATATGTGGCATGGTTATATGTGACACTGTTATATGTGGCATGGTTATATGTGACAAGGTTATATGTGGCATGGTTATATGTGACACGGTTATATGTACTATGGTTAACCATTACTTTGTAGATCTTTGACTTCTGATTCTGTAAAGTCAGTAAACGACGTTGATCTCCTCGAAGAATGGATGTATTATATCGAGAGAGAAAAGTCACTTGAAGAGACAGAAATTGGAACATAGTAGACCAAATTGTATGTCCTTCACCGCTCGAGAAATGTGGTGAAGGAATGAAGCTACGAATCCGTATTACAGTTCACGGAGAGACATGGTTGGGATACACGAAGAATGAAATGATACGTCCACATTCCTCTAAAGTGGGGACGGATGACCACAGGTTTTCATAACTCCTCGTTAAAATTATCATATGATTTTCGAATTATGATAAGCAAGAATAATGGAGTCATGAAATAAAGAGAATGATATTTTCATCCATAAACGTAGTCCACTGACGTGATCAGATATGACCACGAATAATACAAAGGAATAGTAAAGGCAAAACAATAATCGTTAGAATGTTAGTATGATTGCATGGCTGAAGGTTTTTGCAATAAAAGACAGAGTTGCAGTAGAGAAGGAGACTCGGTTCACAACAGTCTGCTCAGCTAACCCAAAATGTTCAACTCCGACCACAGAAAATATTTTTACGTTTGCAATGTCGGTGACGGAATATATTGCTAAAAGTTTGCTTGGATAACAGGCAGGAAGGCCGGTAGAACTGGTAGATATGAGAGCGTGGACAGAGAGGGACTATCCCAGTGTGGTATACACAATTTTCACAGCTTTAGCTTTGCACTCGTGAGCGCCCATGGAGAAGAGGAATATTGCAAGGGATTCAGAAGCTTAGGTTAAAGGGGAAGATCTGGGCCAGGATCAATACTGTTAATACTGCAGATTTTATCTTGATAGAGATCATCCCAGGGAGAGAAATATCGCATGCCAGGAAGCTTCGTCTGAGGGAGAACCCAAGATGGATTGTCTCCCTGTTGAAGGAAAGCTGAAACTAATGGAAGACGAATGTGTTGAGAAAGTGATTTGTTTCGATAAATGTTGTCTTAAGATCATAAACCATACGTACATACATACAGACATATATATATATATATATATATATATATATATATATATATATATATATATATATATATATATATTTTTTTTTTTTTTATACTTTGTCGCTGTCTCCCGCGTTTGCGAGGTAGCGCAAGGAAACAGACGAAAGAAATGGCCCAACCCCCCCCATACACATGTACATACACACGTCCACACACGCAAATATACATACCTACACAGCTTTCCATGGTTTACCCCAGACGCTTCACATGCCTTGATTCAATCCACTGACAGCACGTCAACCCCTGTATACCACATCGCTCCAATTCACTCTATTCCTTGCCCTCCTTTCACCCTCCTGCATGTTCAGGCCCCGATCACACAAAATCCTTTTCACTCCATCTTTCCACCTCCAATTTGGTCTCCCTCTTCTCCTCGTTCCCTCCACCTCCGACACATATATCCTCTTGGTCAATCTTTCCTCACTCATTCTCTCCATGTGCCCAAACCATTTCAAAACACCCTCTTCTGCTCTCTCAACCACGCTCTTTTTATTTCCACACATCTTGAAAAACTAACCCACAACAGAGTCACCTACAGAGCGCAAGTTTAGATTTATTGTCTCCTTTACCACACTGTACGCAAGTCTCACACCTCACATCGCGGATGGTTTCAGTTAACCGCAACCCCTTCCTGCACAGTACTAGTTACAATATATACATATATGATGAAAGTACTTGACGCTGTAACCCAGATACAACCTCACACACACACACGATACTTGACACCACTCTCCACAACAGTGACAAAAAATGGATTACCAGCTTCATGGCTGGCTGCCAAGCTATGGTCATTCACAACGGCTTCACCTCTAAGGTCCTCAAGATGTAGAGTGGAGTTTCTCACGGAGGATTTTCAGTCTCTTCCTACATCATCTCCGTCACCTCCTGAAAATCTGAGTGAAATACTTCAGGGTGTAAATGACCACATGATCACTTCACAGCACCCTGACACTACTCAAAGAACAACAAACAAGGAACACTATATCACGCATCCCCACAATAGTCTTATGTCACGCTCTTAACCCCCGACATACATTCTCCAAAGCAAACACCTGATCCACACAACCTCTACCACTTCTGAAACCACACTGCTCTTCCCCAATCTGATGCTCTGTACATGCCTTCACCCTCTCCGTCAATGCCCTCCCATACTCATCAAACATATGCCTCTGTAGTTTGAACACTCACCTTTATCCCCTTTGCCTTTGTACAATGGCACTATGCATGCATTCCGCCAATACTCAGGTACTTCACCATGATCCATACATGCATTATATATCCTTACTAACCAATCAACAACACAGTTACCCTTTTCTTGATAAATTCAACTGCAATACCACCCACTCCCGCCGCCTTGCTGCATTTAATCTTCCGCCACACTTTCACTACTTTGTTTCTCTTCACCAAACCACTGTCCATGACTCTCTCACTTACCATACCATCCCGACCAAAGCAACCTACATCTTCCATTCTGTCATCAAACATATTTAACAAGCCTTCAGAATTCTCACTCTTATCTCCTCACTTCATCACTACTTGTTATCACTTTCCCTTTTGCCCCCTTCACCGATGTTTCCATTTGTTCTCTTGTCTTTCGTACGTTATGTACCTCTTTCCAAAACATCTTTCAATTTTGCCTGAATATTAATAAAACTCTCTTAACCCAAATCTCATTTGCCCTTTTTTTCAACCCCTGCCCCTTCTTCTTGACATCTTCCAATCATTTGCACCCCTTCCTTGTAAGTGCCGCGCAAACGCCTCTCTTTTTTCTTTCACTAACACCTTTGAATCTTCGTTCAGCCACTGATTATCCTTTCTGATCTGCCCACCTCCCACATTTCACATGCCACATGCATATTTTACACATGCCATCACTGCTTCCCTAAATACCTCCCATTCCTAATCCACTCCCCCTCACTTAATTTGCTCTCACCTTTTGCCATTCTACACTCAGTGTCTCCCGGTACTTCTTCATACAAGCCTCCTTTCTAAGCTCACTTACTCTCACCACTCTCTTCTCCAAGACGTTGATTCCTCTTTTTCGAAAACTTCTACAAATCTTCACCCTTGCCTGAACAAGATAGCGATCAGACATCCCTCCAGCTGCCCCTTTCAGCACATTCATATTCAAAAGTCTCTCTTTTACACGCCCATCACGTAATCTTATAGTGTCCTTTGACTGTCTCTCCAGCTCACATACGTGTACTTGTGGACATTTCTTTTTTTAAAGCAGGTATTCCCAATCACCAGTCTTTTTTTCAGCACGCATTACCATTCATAACACTGAGTATCCCATGCGAACCAGTTATACCCACAGCTGCCACATTGCTCACCTTCGCATTTAGTTCACCTATCACTATAACCTGGTCTCGTGCACCAAAACTGCTGACACACTTAGCTGCTCCCTAAACACTTGCCTCTCAAGATCTTTTTTCTCATGGCCAGATGCATATGCAGTAATCAACCCTCTCTCACAATCCACTTACAGTTTCACCCGCATCATCCTAGAAATCATTACCTTACGGGTTATCATACACTACCACATCTCCTGCTTCTGTAGTAGTTCAGGAATAGGGTAGTAGATTAATGGAACAACCTGGCCTGGCAAGTACAGTAGTGGAAGCTACGTGGGTCTTTAGGTAGCTTTAAACGAAGGTTGGATGTGTTGATGGATTCAGGCAGTTGGTTGTAGGGTGGACAGACTCAGGACTTGCTTAGCGTGGGCCAGTAAGGCTCTTGCAGTGTCCTCACTTCTTATGTTCTTATGTTCTTACCTCTTGTCCTCTCACTAACCCCTGACATTACTCCCAGAACATTCCCAAACCACTCTTCCCCTTTACCCTTAAGCTTCGTTTCACTCAGAGTCAAAACATCCAGGTCCCTTTCCTCAAACATACTACCTATCTCTCCGTTCATCTTACCTTGGTTACATCCACACACATTCAGACACCCGAATCTGAGACTTCGAGGAGGATGAGCACTCCCCACTCGGCTCCTTCTTCTCTTCTGTCTTTTAGAAATTGAAATACAAGAAGGGGAGGGTTTCTAGCCCCCCCGCTCCAGTCCCCTTTAGTCGCCTTCTACAACACGAAGGGAATTCGGAGGTAGAATTCTCTCTGCCCTACCTGTATATTTGTGTGTGTGTGTGTGTGTGTGTGTGTGTTTGCTAAATTCAAAGCAGAATGAGAATAAAAAGATGTAAAAAAGAAATTTTAAGTCTTAAAGTTGATTAAGTAAAAATGAATTATATTGATACCGATCTTACTATATTAATACCGATCATACTTTTTTAGAGAAAATATATAAGCTTAAGCCCCTGATCACGACGATTCAACCCCTTTAGTAAGCTGACTACATTCATCGTACTCAAGGGATTCAGTCGTCGTAATCAAACGACGAAACGTTTGGGTTTGTAGAAAGTGATTGTGACAAACGAGAATAAGAGACGGATGACTGAAGATGACATTTTGTGTACGGCGGCCGTCACTTCATTAGAAGATAAACAACGGAGCTTTAGTGCTAAGCTTGAGGCGGTTGTGATTGATCAGCTGTCAAGATGATCAAGAAATAATCACTGTTGTTCACATCATGTGGCTCGGATTCTACGACAGGAAAACAAATCATAATAAACAACATTTCGCCTCAGTCAATTAATACAGTTCTGTTCGTGTTCTACAACTGTTGTTGTTATTGTGATAAGCTTGTAGGTTCCGCGTTGTAACTGAAGTAGTTGTGAATGTTTGCTGTTCATGTTGATGTCTTATCTGTACTTTCGTAAATCCTATGTTTATTTTTGTTTGTGTTTTAAAAGCTTGTTTGATTGTACTTGCTGTACTTGTTCATAGTTTCTCCACATTTGTTGCGTTAATGTTTAAACGTATAAGGTAAACAAAGCTCTAGGAAATGTACTTGACCGACTGATGGATTTAGAGCAAATTCCTGAGTTATGAAGGTCCTCGACATGCACTTGAATTGACAATAGATTTATCGTTAATCCTCGAGCCAGTAAATTTCCTCTGAGAGTACTTGAACGACAAGGAGATTTAGCTTAAATCCCTGAGCCAAGAACGAGAGAGTGACAATGGATAGCCAATAAATCCCCTAGCAGGTACACTGTGTGGTACGGTTAGCTTTAGCTGTGTCTGGCACAGCGGTGATGGATGCTGTGGGGGAATTACAGCCACGGCTATACAGCTATATAGGGATTTTAAGGGAAGGTTGGCTGGATTTATGTGGGAAGCGAAAGACTATGTGGCCGAGGGAGTGCTGACGATGAAAGAAGTGAAAGTTTACATACATATATATATATATATATATATATATATATATATATATATATATATATATATATATATATATCCCTAGGGATAGGGGAGAAAGAATACTTCCCACGTATTCCCTGCGTGTCGTAGAAGGCGACTAAAAGGGGAGGGAGCGGGGGCTGGAAATCCTCCCCTCTCGTTTTTTTTAATTTTCCAAAAGAAGGAACAGAGAAGGGGGCCAGGTGAGGATGTTCCCTCAAAGGCCCCAGTCCTCTGTTCTTAACGCTACCTCGCTAACGCGGGAAATGGCGAATAGTTTGATAGAAAAAAAAAAAAAAATATATATATATATATATATATATATATAATAGCTTGCAAGAGATTACAGCGGTGCACATGATCTAGTATATGCATAAAACCACTAAGGAAATGAAACACGATGAGTTCCTAAGTGCACTTTCGTGTAATGATCACATCGTAAGGGGAGATACAAGAATGAGATATACGTCTTAGTACAGTCAGCTGATATACATGGAAGAGACGTAGCTAAGACGTCATTGGTAAACAAGTGTTACCGGTTGGTGGGGTTCGGGTTGGTGGTGTTCGGGGTCTGATATCACGTCTTAAAATCTATATTATGTGGGTAAGAAAGGGAACTGTTTTCAAATTTTGCCTACGACAAAGATATCCAGTTTGTATAGACCTTCACTAATATCAAAGTTACAATTCTTTGTGTGTTTAATAATTGAAGATTGAGTGATATTTCTCGTGGTAAAGGAGTTACCCTTGATAACTTAATTGGCCTTACTACAGTCAATACAATGGTCATAGTATTCAACATGATTAAACAAAGTTCTTGATTCTTGTCCTATCCTTGTACTGAATTTATGTTGCTTAAGCCTAACATAAAGATCCTTACCAGTCTGCCGAACATAGAATATATTACAATTTTTACAAGGGATTCTGTACACACAGCCAGCAGAATTTCCTAGTCAGTTTACTCCTAAGATAATCTGTATAGTACTGTTATTTGCTTAAGGCACTTGAGAACTTATCATGTTTCATTTTCCTAGTGGTTTTATGCATATGATATATATATATATATATATGAATATATATATATATATATATATATATATATATATATATATATATATATATATATATATATATATATATATAGAATGCTCTATAGCTTCTTTATCTCTGTGAACTTTTCTTTCCATATAATCATGTTCCTCTTTTTTTGTCATTTCATTTGTATGCCTCATCTGTCTTTCATTCTCACTGATCTTTGTACATTAATCAAACTATAGATGTTGATATACACCATTCATATGTGTTCGGTTATATATGCCATTATCTTTATTTACTTCATTAGTTAGTATTAGTTAGTATTATTACCAGTGGTTCATTTATCTTGATATAAAAGTACATATATTCATCTATTTTTTATCTCCCTCTTTCTCTAAACTTTCTTTATATGCTTTTTGGCTAAGCATAAACTTTTCTCATTTTTGCATACTTTTCTCTTATATAGGAGCATCGTATAATCAGAATTTTTCCTCATACATATTTTTCTGACTCTCACATCACGACACCTTAACCTTTTACACACTTTAGTATGAAGGTGTGACCTTTGATCTGCCCATACAAGTCAGGTCAGGGACAAGACCATATACCTAAGGTACCATCGTCTTGCTTATCGGTCGTACCGTCGTGTTCAGTGGTCATATACTCGTGTTAAAAGGTCGTGCCGTCATGGTTGAGGGTCGTAGAGTCGTGACCATGGGTCGTGACATCCTCCTCAAGGATCTTAACGTCGTGTTGAAATGTCGTAGTCTAGTGTTCAGGCGTCGTGTGGTCGTGTTTAGGTGTCGTACTGTCGTGCTCAAGTGTCGTACCGTCGTGCTCAAGCGTCGTACCGTCGTGAGCTCGTGTCGTACCGCCGTGAGCTCAAGTGTCGTACAGTCGGGAAGTCAAGTGTCGTACCGTCGTGCTCAAATGTCGTACCGTCGTGCTTAAGTGTCGTACCGTCGTGCTCAAGTATCATACCGTCGTGTTCAAGTGTCGTTCCGTCGTGCTCAAGTGTCGTACCGTCGTGCTCAAGGAGTTATTAAACATGACAAGGTCAACGTACGAGATGGCGGACTTCAGCATCTGGTGGTGTTAATGTCTCTCTTAGCCAAGACTTATGAGTACGATAACTTACCTGCTTGAGTACGATGACTAAAGTTATTGTTCTTTATGGGTTAATGCCTCTTGTTGAAGGGGTTAGTCTGCCGAACTCAAGGAGTTAAGTCGCCCTAATCAGAGGGTTAAATACTTATGCTACAGGTGGCGTTGCTTCTAGGTTTGTCAAGACTAATCGTGATGTATGAGAGTGACGGACCGATGGATTGAAGTTTGGCTGTTAAGATAAAGAATGAAGATTTAGCTGTAAACTCGTATATAATTAGCTTTCAAACTAATTAGGAAAGAGACACAGCATGAGTTGTTCAGATTAAGTGTTTCACATTTTACGACAGAAAAACAAAACATAATGAACTACGTTTTTCATTTAACTGCAGCCGACCCAAAAGAAAAAAATAAAATACAAAAAACCAGTTTTGTTTTCGTTATGGTTTTGTTCATGTTTTGTAAATGTTTGTGTTGTTTTATGCCCGTACGTTCCCACCTGCTGTTATTGATGCAATTCTAAGTGTATTTTGTAGCTTATGATTTTTCACATGTGTACCTGTAAGCCCTGTATAATATTTTCTTTTTAGCTTGTGTCTTTATCTTTTCGTATGTTAATTTGTCAATGTCTTTCCTGTATGTGTTATCGTTGAACGTTTAAGCATGTAAGCTCTGATAAATTTCAAGAGAAACGTGCGTGAAGGGAAAAGGAATTCAGAACAAATCGCTCAGTCATTATAGTTGGACCAGATGCACTTGAATGACAGGAGATTTATCGTTGATCCTCCAGCCAGTAAATTTCCCCTGAAAGTACTCGAATCACGCGGAGATTTAGCTTCCAACCTTGAGCCAGGAACGAGCGCACAACAATGTACACCTCCCAGCAGGTAGACCGTGTGGTATGGTTAGCTTTGGCTGTGTCTGGCACTGTGGTGATGGAGGCTGTGAGGGGATTACAACCACAGCTGTACAGGGATTTCCGGGGCTGGGGGGAATACGGGAAAGGTTGGCGGGATTTATGTAGGTAGCGAGAGACTGTGTGGTCGAGGGAGTGGAGAATGGAGGCGTGGAGAGGCAGGAAGGTTTATATATACATATATATATATATATATATATATATATATATATATATATATATATATATATATATATATATATATATATATACATACATTATTTAGCCCCTATGTATTACATACAAATGAATCTGTTTGTAAAAAGAATTTAACCAAGACAATTTTTCCTTCTGGAGAGGTTGCGAGATATTGACACGTATGTCTCACGTTGGCTGATGTCAAAGAGAGGAAGAGGAGACTTCCTGGACGTCATTCATCAGCCATGAGACTTCACACAGTCAAGCTCGTCTTTAAAGAAGATCATTCATGCATTCATTCCCTAGCCATTTGCATGACTGTCCCCAGGTTCGTGCGTTTCACTCTCTACACATGTATTTTATTCCTTTTCTCGTAGAAGTTTCATATCTTCATCATGTATAATTGTTTACGTTTATATCTATTTCTCTCTATATATCTTACTTCATTTAACTTCTTTTCCCTCTATATGACTGTTTTTCAATGATTTATCTCCTTGGTTTTCTCTTATTTATGTTTCTCTTCCATTCTCTTTCTTTCATCCTATCTTTCTCTCTGCATCTGTTTATTATCTATGTTCATATCCATACCGTTGCGTAATTTATCCTATATTCCAGTCAATGTATCAACATACTTTTATCAGTCTATATTTTCATCTGCTATCATTTTTGTCCTTGTATTTACTTTCACGAACTCATGAATATTTGCTCTCTCTCTCTCTCTCTCTCTCTCTCTCTCTCTCTCTCTCTCTCTCTCTCTCTCTCTCTCTCTCTCTCTCTCTCTCTCTCTCTCTCTCTCTCTCTCTCTCCTACGTATCTTCATTGTCATCATTTTCTAGATATTTCTCACTTACCTAACAGGCTGGTGGAGATAGACGTTTACCCACACATACACCTTTAAGACTGAGTCAGTCACCTGGATGCTCCAGCTGTTGACCTCCAGGGTATAAGGATGTCTAGGGTCGTCGTTATGAAGGTGATACGTCGTCGTACTCATGAGATTATGTCGTCATACTCAGGTGGATAAGTCGTCGTACTCACAGGGTTGAGTCGTACTCACGGGGTTGAGTCGTACTCAAGGAGTAGGTCATCATACCCAGTGGATACGTCGTTATATTCACAGGGATAAGTTGTCGTACTCCAAAGATTTAGTCATCTTATTCCAAAGAGTTAAAGTTGTCGTAGTTAGTAAGTTAAGTGCGTCCCTCGTCACCACTCAACGTTGAGGAAGGGAGAGAGAGAGAGAGAGAGAAAGAGAGAGAGAGAGAGAGAGAGAGAGAGAGAGAGAGAGAGAGAGAGAGAGAGAGAGAGAGAGAGAGACCCGAAGCCAGATAAAGCCAGTTAAGTAAAGCCACAGTCACAACACTCAGTCCTGGGGAGACCTGGGAGAGTAAGCCAGTTAAGCCACGGTCACAAGACAGGATAACTGGGTTATGGGCGACCTTCGTGCCAACACCATCAAGGGAAAATGGTGTGTCTTTGATTCTGTAGTTCACCGTCTGTTGTAAATACTCATTCCTCACTACCTACAATGAAAACCCTCATTCCTATGGCTTTATCCTCATCCCTCATTACCTTCAGTAAAAACTCCCATCCCCTTGACTTCAGCCTTATTTCCCATTACCTATGGTGAAGCCTTCGTACCTCAACTTTCTTTGAATACCCTCAGAACCCTCATTACACACACACACACACACACACACACACACACACACACACACACACACACACACACACACACACCCCTACCTTCCCCATTCCTCCCCTCCCCTCACAGTTCGTAGCAGCCATCAGCATAAGCGCCTCATGACAACCTACTTTCCACCTCAGCAGACCTCACAGTCTGCAGGTGTCGTCACAGCCACCACCCACCTCCCGTCATCAGTCTGCTTGATCAGTCGTGTGGTCGACAGGTCTTCTGGTCTTCCTCATTCGATTCTCACCTCGGGATTTCAAGGTAAATCCGTCGGTATCGGAATTGCACGGTAAATCCCCTCGAAGTCCAGATGTATTTGGCTGGATTGTATTAGGGATTACAAGCTTACAACTACAGCAGCAGCAGCAGTTGTAGCAAGAACACCATCGACAACAAGAACACTGAAAGCAAGTAAATGTATGACCAGTTGTATGCATGTATCAAGCGTGCAACCAACGTTGCAGCGTCAGGATATCAAGCTGACAGCTTTTCAGATATAATATTTCATACGTAAAATTTACATTGATTCAAAGTTAAGAATTTATAACTGCGATATATCAAGCTTTCAGGTTTACAGATGTGATATTTCCATCGTACAACCGTAAAGACACATTATATCAAGCTTAAAACATTACAGACACATTATATCCAACGTACAACCGTACGCACACATCATATCAAGCTTAAAACTTTACAATTAGAGCATTTGCAGTTTACAGATGTAAAGTTAAAACGTATCAAACTCTCAGAACTGTACAAAAACAATATATATATATATATATATATATATATATATATATATATATATATATATATATATATATATATATATATATATATACATATATATATATATATATATCAAATTCACATTTTACAAGTAAAATGTATAAAACTTTCAGCTTTATACATTAAATAGATTAAGCTTATAACTTTGCAGATTGAGCATATCAAGCTCATGGGTCGACAGTACATCATACCAAAAACTTTACAAGTACAATATGATAAGCTTATACTTTAAGAAATACAGTATCAGCAACATCGATAAGAGATAATGTGACAAAAAAAGAAGAAAGGTAGCAAGCAGGTTATACTCTCAGAGTAGCTCTAACAAGAACAAAACAAGAACATCAACTAAAGCCACGAGAAAAACAACAAAAATTTCGTTGTATCTTGAAACAGAAAATGAAATTCTTTCAACACTTTTCTCTGACTTTGAAAGATATGTTGCTTTTCTTCATCGTCTCGTTAGCTAATTAATGCAAATGTCTCTTTCTTTCCATCGGTAAAGTTTCAATATTTACCCTTTAATAGCAAGGCGGCCATTGCTCTCTCTCTCTCTCTCTCTCTCTCTCTCTCTCTCTCTCTCTCTCTCTCTTTCTCTTTCTCTTTCTCTTTCTCTCTCTCCGCAGGAGTTCAACTTTAATCCATCTCCTCCTTCCCTCTGCCACGAACCCAGAATTTACATCCCACGATTTGTTCAAAAAAAAAAAAAAAAAAACGTATTCCAGGTACGGATTTTTGTGTCTCGAACAAAAGTCTAGCGACTGTTGGTAACTCTAAATGTTATATACCTGGTGTGTTTACAAGAGTGTGGTTTCCCATCTTACTGACGATATTGTTTCATGGATCTAAAGTGCCAAATGTGTGACGTAAGGTCTTGGTTTTACCCCCCGACACCCGTCTGACGGGGCAGCTCAGAAATACCCCTCTCCACTTACTCTGACGAGGTGACGTAGTTCGACGACGACCAATGACCTCAGACTCTGACGGGGTACACCCAGCACTCACCCACTCACCCAACTACTCTGGTGGAGTCTCTCTGCTAGCTGCCCCTCACCCCTCACCCCTCACCTCAGCATCCTCTCTCCGCTCTTCTGCAGGTGCTTTCCTGGCCATCTTACAGTTTACTGCCCTGAGTCTACAAGCAGAGGCCTGAGTTTACATCAGTAAGGACCTCGAGTTGACAGTAATATTTTCCTCGACCTCCTACATTACACTGTCTAAATCTTTGTTTATGACGGTCGCTGGCCTGCATCTCCCTCCAGTAGCCCAGGATTTCCCAGACGAGAAACAAAATTTTTATCCTCTTTACGTTCGTTCCTCTTTAGCTGCAGCTAACTGTTACAGTCCTCGCAGCTAGAACTTGCTATATTGATCTTTTCTCTTTTCCCACTTGTAATCCCAGTGATCCCAAGCTAACCGGAATTAATCTACTAAAATAAAAACTGGAGGTTCTTGTCTTCATCGCCCAGTTTAAACTTAGTTAAACCACCGTTTGAAATGAGTGCTCGCTGACAGAGCTTGGAAAGTGTGCTTGATAGTGTGCTGGTATATCCATTTTCTGTATCTTTTTTCCCATCCTTCGTGATATCTTTACGTCCTCCACGCTGAATACATTTTCCCCTGTTGACGTTTGTGTCATTGTGGTATACTTCATGGTCAGATCTAGATACACGGCTTTCCCGGCGGAGACCACTAGATACACAGCTCTCCAGTGTGGCTCTGATCTCTCGACTGTGCCTCACTACCTCGTCTCAGACCCTCCAGTGTTGGAGAAGTGTTGTGTTTCCACGGCTGTTCTGCATCTCTCACGGACAAAGCTCGAGTGTTCTCGCTAAATCACGCATAATGGCAGATATAAGTTCTTTCTATGTCACAACTTTTCTTTCCTTTTTTTTACCTGAGGGTCTCAGTTTTCGGAGAATTCAAGTTTTTCTGCTGAGCATGACGGTACGACCGTTAATGTCGTAGGTACGACCCTTTGAGCCCTAAGTACGACTCTTAGATATCACATCTCTGCCTTTGACATAATTTGACCTTTAATTGTCTCGTTATGAATGTCAGTCTATAAAAGTAAGGGTCGTACCGTGGTGCTCACAAGTCGTGGCGTCATGCTCAAGGGTCGTACCATTGTGCTCACAGGTTTGCTGTGCTCAGGGCTCAGGAAAAAGATGTATGTGTACCGTGTATCTTTCTTCACTCTCTATGTTTAGCATCTATACGACTCCAGAGCACCTAACACTGCCCCATACAACAACCTCTACAGGCCCTACACACCCTCACCGATCACCAACCTGACCACTTACATGATATCTCACAATATATTGCTCTGTTTCCTTATTCATTGCACCACCAGATCACAAGGCACCTCATTGTAACCTCAAGCATTTCACCACATCCACAAATGTTCCACACCACCATCAAGCACTTCACCACACCCCAAGCACTTCACCACACCCCCAAGCACTTCACCACACCCCCAAGCACTTCACCACACTCCCGTGCACTTTATCACATCCCATGCACTTCATCAAATCAACATGCACTTCAACACAACCCCCATGCACTGCAACACACCCCACACACTTCAATACACTACCACGCACTTCACAACATCCACACACACCACGCACTTCACCGTTACCGTGAACGGGGCGAGAACTTGAGAGGTGCACCTCAACCATCACCAGTAACTTACCACAGTACATCATTGTTCACATCTTCACGCGCGCCACATGACTGTGAGGATGATTGTGTTAGATGATGTGGTATGTTGAGGAGGAGGATATATGTTGACTGGGAGCTGAACCAGGGCTTCAAAGACCTGTCAAAATAAACCATGGGGTGGTCTGCAGAGCAAGGCTGTGCATGGTAGGAACTGGTTTTGGTACATTATGCATGACGGCTGGGGAGTGGATGTGTTGAAATGAGGCCAATCTCTCTTCCTCCTAAAGCTATCGCGCTGACGTAGAAAAGCATATTATTTATATTCATTGCGGTGAGCAGCGCAAATAGGGTAATTGTAAATAGGTAAACACACACACACGCACACTGCTGTATGTATATTTTACCAAAAAATTGACGTTAGATATTTTCTATTCAGGCTAAATTTCATGTATCTCTCTATTGTACGCAAATAGTGTTCTACTACCCATGCTCTGTGTACACACATAATGTCCTACTACCCATGCTCTGTGTACGCAAATAGTGTCCCACTACCCATGCTTTGTGTACACACATTGTGTCCTACTACCCATGCTCTATGCACAATTTCTCGCTTTTCTACGGCATGATCTTCCGGTATTCTAAATGTACTGTGTCTCTCCCTCACTGACCAGGGAGGTATATTACCATTACTACCCGCCAGGGTTTCAGGTGGGCTGGTGAGGGCTGTGCATTGAGCAAACACTTCAGTGGCTGTCATGCGTCACTCCTTTGGCGTAGGTAGCCGTCTTTTCTCTGTGCCTTACCCACACATGGCCCTGCTGGCTTACTGTCGACACACATGCGATCTCTCCATCTCACACATAACTCTCGGCAACACGTAACTTACACGACTCTCTCTCTCTCTCTCTCTCTCTCTCTCTCTCTCTCTCTCTCTCTCTCTCTCTCTCTCTCTCTCTCTCTCTCTCTCTCTCTCTCAGATCTCTCTCTCTCTCTCTCTCTCTCTCTCTCTCTCTCTCTCTCTCTCTCAGATCTCTCTCTCTCTCTCTCTCTCTCTCTCTCTCTCTCTCTCTCTCTCTCTCTCTCTCTCTCTCTCTCTCTCTCTCTCTCTCTCTCTCTCTCTCAATCTCTCAGTCTCTCTCTCAGTCTCTCTCTCAATCTCTCTCTCAATCTCTCTCTCTCTCTCTCTCTCTCTCTCTCTCTCTCTCTCTCTCTCTCTCTCTCTCTCTCTCTCTCTCTCTCACAGGTAAACACCATTGGTGTCATGACCTTCAGAATCTACATAGATCATCCCGTCTGATGGCGTCCCATGAAGCTTAAAAGTTACATGAATAATTCAGGGATGTGTAGGAGGCCCAGCTTCTCTCCTTGCATGTTTACTTCGTTGTCTCCAGCAGTGTTGTGTGTGTGTGTGTGTGTGTGTGTGTGTGTGTGTGTGTGTGTGATTATCCATTTGTGATTATCTGGTTGTAATGTGCGAGGAGGGAGTTTTGCACTCATGGGGTCTATCTCTTGAACATTCTCTACCATTAATTCGACTTTAACAATGTCTTTTTTTCCTATATTACTAATCTTCTTACTCAGTTCATCCCATTCATCCACCATTCTTATATGATATAAGTACTTCTTTACAATCTATTATTATGTATTGTGCGTAACGTCATATCATATCCTCAGGTTCTTCGGTTCTTTCATCGCCTAAATGCTGTCTAATGTCTTTGTCATCTAGTTTAAAGATTTAAAGGTTGTGATCAAACTAACCCTTACCCTTCTCTCTTCAATTGTTGAGGAGAATTAAAGCCTTTGGTCTTTCCCTGTGACTCTTGTATGATATTTGCTGCCTTCCTCTACACCTTCTCTATTAGCTTCTTGTGCTTCTGTGGGTGTGGTGACCATATTTGACCAGCGTACTCTTGCCATGACATAATCTAGACTGTGATCATCACATACGTAAACATTGTTCTCATACTTGCCAGCAGAGAGTTTGTCTCTTGTGATATTGTATCTTGGAACACAAGCGACATGTTCAGGAGGAAGTCAACTCTGGTCCATCTCACACACAGGTTCCCGTAGCTTCCTACCTCCTGGGTGACATTCATACCTAGTCCTTCTCTCTCTATTTCCCATCCTCATTGCTTCACACTCATTTGGGTTGAATTTCACTTATCACGAGTTTGTCTAAGTTTCCTTAGATGTTGATGCAATCCATCTATCATTTTGCTTCCCTCGTCACCTTTGCATCATCCACAAACAAGTTTAGGTACAGTCGTTCACAAATTGTTCGAAGCATCATGAAGTGTTCCTCCTCAGCTGTACGTACTGCAGTCGTTTCAGTCAAACATATATTTTGGAAAAACAAGAAATGAATATTTGAGCTGAGTGTGACATTGATGACGTCATATCCATGAGTAAATGAGTCATACCAAACCAAGCTGACGTCAGCAGGATTTTGAACTATACTGCTTTAAAATGGCTGTGATGCTTCTGGAAGGATTATAGTGCTTGGCTCTTTGGATAAGCTGGCATTCTTTTTACTTCCTAATACTTTCCTGCCTCTCCCGCCTTGGCGAGGTGGCTTCAGAAACAGACGAAAAATGGCTTCGTTTGCACACATGAATTCTCTGGCCACTATCCACACCCAGGCCCCACAGACTACCTTGATCGCTTCATATACCTTGGTTCAGCCAACAGACTCCACCTCACCTCCTGCACACCATACAGCCATAGTTGTGGACATTTACAAGACTAATTATGTTGATTCACAGATTTCTCACCTGAAGGACAACTTCAGTTTTTTCTTCATAGTAATTGCAACAAGACTGCAGATACCTTTATGAGCTGCACACTTGATTTTAGATGGCAGATATTTGCCTGGGTGTCACATATCCTTTGCGTCTACACACACATCATTTTGAGTCGCAGATATCTTTCTGGATTGCAGATATCCTTATCGGTTGTAGATATCTCTCTAAACAATATCTATTTATCTGGACCACCGATATATATCTAAACAAAACATGATTCCATCTTGACAGTAGATATCTTTTTCGACGCAGATATCTCTCTGAACCGCAGATATCTATCTGGACTGACCCTATCCTTGAGCACTAGCCTCCTTCGTGCCTCCTACCCCGCGTGTAGAAGGGGTAACTTCTGCTCGTTTCCCATCATATGTATTCAGGCAACACACACACACCCTCTGCCATCAGTCCCCGCTAACAAGGTGTCCTCCATCATCACTTAACTTCTCCTCTTCTTCGCCTCAACATCACTATCTCGGTGGGATCTCATGTGGTAATGTTGGGGTTCATAAGGTTTTTATGAGGTTTTGCTCTCTCTCTCTCTCTCTCTCTCTCTCTCTCTCTCTCTCTCTCTCTCTCTCTCTCTCTCTCTCTCTCTCTCTCTCTCTCCTTTTAGCTTTATGGCTAGACCACCTCGCTTGGACCTTGGGTCTGTGTGGTCTCTCTCTCTTTATCTGTCTGTCTGTCTGTCACTCACACGATGCATTCTTCGTAAATCTGTATTTTCCTGCGGTGAGCGCTACTTGCTAGCCTTGCATTTTTGAGTATGAAGAAGTCAGAGATAAGAAGATAAGAATATCTGGAACTTAGGGACTTAGAACTGGCAAGTAAGGAGCTTTGGAAGGTTGAGACTTGATCATCTTTGTTTTATTGAAGGTTTATGTTCCAATAAATATAGATTCATGTCGTCAAGGGTTTGTATTTAACGTTTTTAAGGCGAAGGTGTTCAGAATTCAAAATTTATAACATTAGAATTTAAGTGGTAAATCTAAATGTTTAAAGCGTAATATCAAAGTTTTTCATGGAATTAAGTTTTAATGGTATAGGTACAGGTCTGAAGTGAACTGTATTCTGGTTGTTGGTCATAAACCAGAGTTTTTGGATGAAAATCGTTACAGTTGAAAAGTTTTATGCTATAATCTACAGGTTTATAACTTTTTAATGAATTACAGATGTGGTCTTAAAGGTTACAGTCGCGTTTAGACACCAACGGTACAGAAATTCAGCTTCCTACAACACAATACATAAAACACAAACAAGGTTAAACCAGTGTTGAAAAACCTTAGAAAGGTTCAAAGATTTAGATAGATTATTGGGTCAAAGTTTGTAACTCTTGTTTCAAGTTTGAAAAATTTCAAAGCTTAAAAGCGAAGACTTTAAGCTTCCAGGATTTAAAGTTAGTCTTCAAAATTTATAAAGTATCTTTTATATGTTTGAGAATTTAAGGATTTGCACAGACAGTTTTAAGGCGGTAAAAGCTCATACCTGGTTGTTATATAGAACATAGGTTTTACTTGACACCAAGAAACAAAATCATCACAAAAAATTGTATGGTCGGGAATGATAATTACGACTCCGAAAATGCAAGAAAAATATTGAGGTAAAAAAATTCTTGACTATGCCATGATGTTTACTTCAGAAAACTAGACAGGTTTACTCCTCCTCCTCCTCCTCCTCCTCCTCCTCCTCCTCCTCTTCCTCCTCCTCCCTCTCTCCCTCCCATGCTTGATCGCCCTTTTCCGCGTTATTAAAGTAGCGCCAGGAACAGTCGAAGAAAGGTCACATCCGCTCACATCCATTCTCTATATGTCATGTGTAATGCACTGAAACCACAGCTCCCTATCCACAACCAGGCCCCACAGACCTTGCCATGGTTTACCCCAGACGTTTCACATGCCCTAGTTTGGTCAACTGATAGCACATCGACCCCTGTACACCATATCGTTTTAGGTGCACTCTATCTCGTGCTCAGCTTTCACCCTCCAGCAAGTTTAGGCCCCGAGAAATATTGATATAGGAAGATAAGATAATGGGAACAGAAAAAAATAACAGAGCTAAATTAAATAGGAGGCTCAGAGAAACTTTGAGAGTGATATTGTGGGGGAAGTTGGAGATGATCCGGAAATTTTCCATTAAGTTCATCATTGGTGAACTGTCATTTAAAGTGGAGGTAATCAGGCTAATGCATTCAGAAGGATAAACTGTAGAGGATAATGTAAAGGTTATGGGATGAATCAAAGAGCAAGTTCAAAGGTAGTCCAGTGGATGTCACTGCATCATGAGGTTTCTCCATATGAACTGGAAAGTTGTGCAGATGCGCTTGGAAAGGTCATTTTGAAATGTTCAAAAGTCACACGAGGAAGGTAAAGTGCCAAGGCAGTAGAAGAGAGCAAACATCATACCTGCTTGTTGGGAAGTTGCGCTGAAGTAGATAAGAGTCTCAGAAGAGTGGCGCCTGTAAAATACTGGAAAAAGATAATCAGAAAGCAAACAGAAGATCTCTGGTGGAGGACACGCCATCTGAAAGAGAGACAGTATCGATTAAGAGGCAGGAGATCGTGGGTAACAAACCTTCAAGACTTCTATGAGAGAGTGAGCTTCATTTCAAGCAAAAGACAAGGGTGGATGGTTTGTGTGTTTCTAAAGTCACAGAAAGCACTTGACACTATACCACAGAAGAAAATGAATCTTCAGGCAGGTATAAAGAAAAGACTGAATCGATGAATGGGAAGTACTGAGGAAGGAAGCAAAGGACGCATCTTAGAGAAGCCTTCTCGAAATGGGATAGGATACCAGTAGCATGCCACAAGGCTCGGTCCTGGGACCATTAGCATGCCACAAGGCTCGGTCCTGGGACCAGTAGCATGCCACAAGGCTCGGTCCTGGGACCAGTAGCATGCCACAAGGCTTGGTCCTTGGGCCATTACTCTCCTTGATCTTTGTAGATTCGTTTCCAGAAGGACTGGATGATAATGGAGATTGCATTAACTTATCCTTAAGGGAACCAAGACAAACACCAAGCCTAGTCTGATACTCGGTTGATGATGGTCAACCTGTGTAGATGCGACGTCATGATAAATGGAAACAGCACAAATAACTAACAGATGATGTTACAATTAAGAGAACAAATTGCAGTGACGGGTTAAATGCCATATATTTATCAACAATGGAAGAAAGAAGAGTAAAGGGTGGCTTGACCACAATATTTAATTCTCAACCAGTCAGTTGTAAGCACTTCTTCGAGGAAAGCAAGAACAGAAGCTTGTGGGAGACAGAACGCGGAATTAAGCAAGAAACGTACTTTTTATGGTATAAGATCACTAGGAGAATGGAATAAAATAACTAATAAAACTGTGAGTGTAGACAGCATACCAAACTGTAAAAAGTCGTATAAAATTGTTTGAACAGATGGAGTCTCACGAGTGCAGAACTCCCTCCCTCCCAGTACAGTACAAATATGTAATTATATTTGGGTAAGTACAAGCACTTACAAACATACTGAAAGTGTAAGCATCCACGAAGAAATTTTGTGATTCTGAGGGTTGGTACGCAGAGAGAGAGAGAGAGAGAGAGAGAGAGAGAGAGAGAGAGAGAGAGAGAGAGAGAGAGAGAGGGGTAACTGAAAACTTAAAATGAAAGAGAAAGGCAATTTGGCCTCACTGCAAAAGAGCAAAACAATATTAGCTTGAAATGAACCCACGAACACATTTCCCTCATTTCATGCACATCTCACAACACAACAAGAATCATCTTGAAACTCTCAGGATTGTAATGAAACCTTTATGATCATTTTCTTCCCCTTGAGACGATGAATTTATCATCGACTCTCATGAATCATGTCAACCTCATAACCTGGGCCGCTCTGCTTAGCTTACCTGGCACATTTCAAACGACAGTTCTTCTACCTCCGCCAAAATTCGTAAATACTTTTCCTTGTCTTTTATTTTTTCCGTTTCATAATTCTCTCTATATTCTAATGAAGGCCAAGCCTTAAGGTGGAATTTTGTTCGTGACTGGAGCCTTCATACATATTCGCTATACCCTGTGTTATCGAGGTAGCGTTAATAACAGAGGACTGAGCTTTGGGGGAAATATCCTCACTTGGCCTTCTTCTCTGTTCCTTCTTTTGGAAAAATTAAAAAAAACGGGAGGGGAGGATTTCCAGCCCCCCGCTTCCTCCCCTTTTAGTCGCCTTTTACGACACGCAGGGAATACATGGGAAGTATTCTTTCTTCCCTGTCCCCAGGGATAATATATATATATATATATATATATATATATATATATATATATATATATATATATATATATATATATATTCTTTCTTTTCTTTCAAACTATTCGCCATTTCCCGCATTAGCGAGGTAGCGTTAAGAACAGAGGACTGGGCCTTGAGGGAATACCTCCTGGCCCAATTCTCTGTTCCTTCTTTTGGAAAATTAAATATATATGCACGATATTCCAAAAGCTTTCGTAATTGACATGAAATCTAACAATCATGTTGGAATCAATTCTCACAATTTCGAACAAAATTTCTTTTCATTACTGTTTGAAAAAATCATCCAATGAAAGAAGTAGTTCTGGAAACGTTGAGTGTGTTAACGTGGTTCATGAAGAAATACCCGTCTGGTTCCATAACTGTTAATTTCTAGCACATTTTGCTGAACGTTTGCTGAGGTGTTTCACAATGGTCAACAAATCATGAAGGATGAATCTCTCTCTCTCTCTCTCTCTCTCTCTCTCTCTCTCTCTCTCTCTCTCTCTCTCTCTCTCTCTCTCTCTCTCTCTCTCTCTCTCTCTCTCTCTCTCAGATCTCTCTCTCTCTCTCTCTCTCTCTCTCTCTCTCTCTCTCTCTCTCTCTCTCTCTCTCTCTCTCTCTCTCTCTCTCTCTCTCTCTCTCTCTCTCAGATCTCTCTCTCTCTCTCTCTCTCTCTCTCTCTCTCTCTCTCTCTCTCTCTCTCTCTCTCTCTCTCTCTCTAGCACAGTCAACAAATTGTCGCACATTCTGGAAGTCTGTAAGTGAATTCTGTATCTTGTGTAATCTCATACATACAGTAGTTTACATAACAACACACAAACAATATATCTATCTTTAGCCTGAAGGTCTTAGTTCAAACTGGTTAAATTGAAAGTCAGAACTGTGAGAAAAGTAGAACGCATCAACCAATGCTTATGATGTTCATCAAGTTGATCATGGCTGCGGTGTCTTACACATGCTGTAGTAAGCCATATGATTTCAGTTTGTGAATCATATCTCTGTGAGAAGTGTCAACTTCGTTGAAAATTGCCGGTGAGTGTGTGTGTCCAAGACTGCAACCCGAGTGAAAATGACTGTTTAGGTCGCAGGATTCACGACGTATGCAAAATACCGAAGTCTTGTGAACAGTTTCGTTATGGAGGATAGTGGTAAACAGTGCATTCCAGGAGAGGCTCTTCTGTCGTATAGAGGGCTATGAACTCGTGTTCGCGACCCACACTTGCTCACATCCACACTAGAATGGATGGTACAATGGTTTAGGACGAATTCTGAGAATGAATGTTCTTCATACAGAGGGCACTGAACCCACTCCAGCACCGGGCGGGCGCGACCCTCCTGCTGGGTGATTCTAAGAATGAGTCGTCTTGTGTACAAGGAACAGTGAACCACCTCCTGCGTCTTGGCTCTGCATGAGCTCCCTCTGTAGATAAAGACATTGTAGAGACAAATCACTTCCCGAGACTTCTTGAGTGTTTGACAAGTATCTTCGCTCGCAGCTCGTCCTCTCAGTCTACGTCGTCAGTAACTCATCTTTTTAACTGGGGAACAATCGTTGAGGGTAATCTCGACCTCAGATGCCAACCAGACTGCGTCTGGTGAGTCTGTGGGATTAACAGACTTCAGGCGAAATATGACAGTTTTTTGTGTATGCCGCATCAACAGATCTTCCGTGTTGTTTAAAACAGTCTCGGTCCTCCTTCCTGCCTCACTTGTGAGTCTTATTCGTCGTTACGGGTTATGCCCCTTCCGGGTTATTCGTGAATAATAGAAACAGAAGAAGAGGAATCTCTGAATATCATTTTAAATACAATTTTCTGTTTTACAAATAAGTAAACAACTTTAAAAGACTGTTTGTTCATTCTTTCAAATTGACTACACCCCATGTTCGAGACTCATTCCTTAGTTGCTAGCTTTAGAATTATATAGTTTTTCTTCTTAATTTCAGAGTCAGTCGGAAAATTAAGGTTAAACCTATCGTAATTTATCTGGATATGTTTCTTAGCGTTACATTGCCTCAATATTGCAACAAAATTGCACAATGATCATTTGACTTTAATATCAGAGAAGTAATACTGTTCCTGACATTTACTTTTACCACTGTACTTTTTTATCTGTTAGTAGTTCAACTGACGCTGGCATCCATACAGCACGAAAAAAGTTTAAGGTTTATTCAACAAATTCAGATAATTTATCACTAAGAGAACAAAAGGTCTATAGACGAACATACCTCGATTTTCTGACGCATCCAAAATCTACTTAATAACCAACTTATATAACATTAACAAAATAACACACGTGTCATTAACCTAACGAATCTCACAGACATGCTAACTCACTGTTAACCAAAGCAATAGAAAGTCTTGAGCTTATCTACCAAGATTTAATCAAGACAGCAGAAATTATACAGACTTAGTAGATATCCAGGTTAAACCAATATCTTTAGTCTACGGATATTCCAACCCATGTTTCAGTATCACATTTTAGTCAACGAAGTGGGAACTGATCCACTCGACAACGAACACTTCACCTCCAGAGATCTTTTATAGGCCTTCTATGCAAGATATGACCTAGACAATAATACATCTCAGGCTTGAATGTACTGAATGATACACTGAAAAACAGGAGGTCCCGCCCAGCGTAGCCTGTGTATGAAATTGGAATTCAATCAGAAAAATCTGAAAATAATTCAATTGTAGCACATTTCGGATCCAGACATTAGCCCTCACTCAAGAGAACGGTTCTAAATTAAGCCAAACCATTAAAGAGTTAATGGGTTTTGTGACTATGTGGAAATCGCCAACTCTTAAAAATGTTCTGTTCCCTGAGGTGAAATTTAGCAGTTTCCCAAACGAGCAGCAATTTAGGACTCCAGTGTCCCTTTCTTCAACATATTCCCGTATCATACATGGAATTTCCGGGATTCTCGCACTGGAGGGAATTATGATTTTTGGATCCATTTTCAATTTTTTAGTTTTTTGTTCGATCTTAACCGCAAAATTTGCGGATCTAATAATGATTAAGTAAAGTTGTGGCCAGAAGACACGGTAATGGATTATGTTCTCATGATGCGTCACGTTTTTCATCTGTCACATCTTCGTCCTTGGTGTTTTCCTACCAGTCACATAACATATTCCATCACACACTCTCGATTGTGACGCTCGTCCGTTACATTACATGATGTAACATATCATTATTCGAAACGTTGCTGTACGCGTCACATACCATTGCACGTTAGGATCTTGTCTGTGACGTTTTTCTACACGTCACATCCCGCAGGTCGTCACATCTTCCCACGTGCCACATCTCTCGTATCGTCACATCCCTCGCCCCTAAGAACCTGCGTCATCTATGAAGCATCACATCTCTCCAGGCATGACATGCAACGCTTCTCACATACCTCACAAATCCTGTCCCTTAACCATGACATCGCTCCTGATCACACCCTATTCTGCACCTTTGGTCAATAGACACCTATTAAAACCTTTGCCTCGTCACATTTTCTGTTTGTAATGTCTCTACATGTTACATCTCTTCATGCAAATATGAGTGGCGCGCGCAGCAGACACGGGGTTGGGGAAGTCTGGAAATCCTCCGTTATTCTATACTTTTCAAAAAAAGGAACTGAGTAAGGAACTTAATGAAGATTTTTTTCTCTTCCTCCAAATCGCAGTTATGTGTTATTGACGCTACCTAGCTCACGTGGAAATAGCGTTTTTAACTTTCCAATAGAAGGAACAGAGAAGGGGGCCAAGTGAGGATATTCCCTCTAAGGCTCAGTTCTCTGTTCTTGACGCTACCTCGCTAAGGCGGGAAATGGCGAATATATATAATATGGAAGCGGAAGTGGATCATAGGGTGGGGGAGGGGGCGAAAATTCTGGGAGCCTTGAAGAATGTGTGGAAGTCGAGAACATTATCTCGGAAAGCAAAAATGGGTATGTTTGAAGGAATAGTGGTTCCAACAATGTTGTATGGTTGCGAGGCGTGGACTATGGATAGAGTTGTGCGCAGGAGGATGGATGTGCTGGAAATGAGATGTTTGAGGACAATGTGTGGTGTGAGGTGGTTTGATCGAGTAAGTAACGTAAGGGTAAGAGAGATGTGTGGAAATAAAAAGAGCGTGGTTGAGAGAGCAGAAGAGGGTGTTTTGAAATGGTTTGGTCACATGGAGAGAATGAGTGAGGAAAGATTGACCAAGAGGATATATGTGTCGGAGGTGGAGGGAACGAGGAGAAGAGGGAGACCAAATTGGAGGTGGAAAGATGGAGTGAAAAAGATTTTGTGTGATCGGGGCCTGAACATGCAGGAGGGTGAAAGGAGGGCAAAGAATAGAGTGAATTGGAGCGATGTGGTATACCGGGGTTGACGTGCTGTCAGTGGATTGAATCAAGGCATGTGTATGGGGGTGGGTTGGGCCATTTCTTTCGTCTGTTTCCTTGCGCTACCTCGCAAACGCGGGAGACAGCGACAAAGAAAAAAAAAGAAAAAAAAAAATATATATAATATTTAGATAACACATATATGAATATAAATAGTCTCGCTGAAGGTGGCTTTTAACTCGCAGTGTCACCAGGAGGCGGAGTCCGGTAAACACCAAATGTGTCAGCTCTGCTGACGGACAGAAGTCTCCTCTAAAGACAGGCTTGAAATGAAACATAAAGAATGGCAAACTGATGCAAGTATAAAGAGAGACCGGGAAATGTAACCAAGAGTTTTGAAGGAAACTGAAAAATTTGCTTATTTAGAAAGAGTTGGTTTTCTGGTTGTTAGGAAGGGCGTTAGATGGTCAAGAGCTCCAAAGCTTAGCTGTGTAGGGAAAGAAACAGTCATGAGAATCTTCACCCTTGAGTTGCCGGTGTTCTCCCTGTATTTATGGGAGAAAGTGTCTTGACGAATCTTAGATATCCTACCTGAAAGTAGGGACACAGAAACAGCTAATTATCTGCAGCAGAAACATCAATATCTGTAGAAGAAGGAAGAAAAACCAGCACAGTTGCGCAAGGCATGTTTTGACGTCTAAGATGAGACAGCTGATAACTTGAACTGTTATGGATCCGACCGTGTCCTATAAGTGGGCAGAGCTACAACCTTCTCAAACGGGAGAGCAGTACCCTATGCACGGACGGATCAATCCTTCGTATAAACGGTACAACTGGTCTGAAAATAAAAGATTTTCTACATTTGGACAAGACTTGCAGTTTTTTGGAGGAGGATTATCTGTTTGTTAATATGATACCAGGTATGTTGGCTTTGTTAATATGATACCAGGTATGTTGGCTTTGTTAATATGATACCAGGTATGTTGGCTTTGTTAATATGATACCAGGTATGCTGGCTTTGTTAATATGATACCAGGTATGTTGGCTTTGTTAATATGATACCAGGTATGTTGGCTTTGTTGATATGATACCAGGTATGTTGGTTTTGTTAATATGATACCAGGTATGTTGGCTTTCTTGCTTGAGGGACGTACAAAACATCAAAGGAAACAGATGTTGTAAAGGAGTTTGAAAAGGGGCTTATAAACTACCTGTTTTCATTAATTGATTTAAGTAGATTGCCATACCTCACTAGGGAATCCTGTCTTAAGTTCGAATTTATAAAGTCACTTGTCACGAGAAAAAGACGTTGATGGAACAAGGAAATATGGAGGTGGATTTTCCAGCAGTAAAGTGCAGTGTTAAGCATATAATTACATTTGATCCCCTGCTCAAGAAAGAGTAACGTTGATAAAGGAGGGAGAGTGTAGGATATAAAGGAGGAACAGCACTGTTGAAAGTGAGAGACAGGGCTTGATCCATCGCGACCTATACAGAGACTGACCAGCCAGAAAGGAAGTTAGAGCAGAGTTAGGGAAGAAAGCCAGAAGATAGACACGACTGCCACACCTTGTGAAGAGCATTCCATACAAAATGAGCTGCGACACAGGATTTCTCAGGGCCTCTCAGAAGTGACAACCAGACATTAGTGAAACAGGGAAGCATATCACCATCGATTTACGAAAGCCACGCGGGTGATCAGAGAGAAGACTGAGATTGAAGATGTTTGAATACATGGTTGTTGAAAGGAATTCACACACTGTGAAACAGTAAAAGTAAGAGGAAATAAGTGGAGGAGATAAAGCAGTCTGCAAACTTTGGGATAGGGTGCCATATGAATGTTTCTAAGAAGGAAGTGTTCAGTTTTAAACCAAGAATAGAAAAGGCAAGCGAGCACCACTGTTAGTATATATATATATATATATATATATATATATATATATATATATATATATATATATATATATATATATATATATATATGTATATATATGAAATATTAATTTCTATCACGATTGCAATTTCTCCTCAAGTAAAGAAATCTGTTTTTGAAATCTTGAACTCCAAATGCAAATGAAGAGCCAATTAGTCATTGGTTCTATTTCTTAAATCAAAGTGTTATTCAAGCAGGATGTATTTGCGACAAAACGATAGTCTTGAATACTGTATATTAAAATGGACTCTGAAAAGAAAATGGGTTTGAAATACCTAAACTAAAAGACATCATAGTAATACGGAAAGATTACATAAGCTGTTTCAAGTTATCTCAAAATCTGAAGTATTTATCTTAAGTGACTGTCAGAGAACGATGCGATAAGATCCCACCAGGTACTGGCAGACAATATGAAACCACTAATTGATTCAGTGTGGAAAGACCTGAACCATTCTCTCCTCGCATCGTACATTCTCAGTACAATCTTGATAGAAGATTCTGTGAATCACAAAGCATTGATCTCGTGTGGTAATTATAGACGTCATCATTCTTCCAGCTTCCTCTGAATCTCGAAGCGTTTTGGTATCACGCTTCGGTACATCGGTTCAAACATGACTCCTTATCGATTTCATCATATCCTCAGCTGTGAGGAGCACATGCGCCAGTTGATTATGTTAAATATTGCTGGGAGAGATAATGAGCGCAAAGACCATGTCTTCCTGAGAAGCTCACAACGCAATATGAGTTCTTTTGAGCAGTTCAATGCTGTTCTCAAAGGGAAATTCATACCCGTGAAAGCTAATTTAATTCAAGTCAGTAGCGATCATTCTGAAATGTAAAGTTCGGACTCTCAGCAACTATTCTGAAGCACATTTTCTACGTCGGTTTAAGCTTCTGGGTACGTCAGGTAAAGGGAAGCATAAAACTTGAATCCTTTGAAGTGATTGTTGGTAAGATTCATCGAGGAACCTGATCCTGTGGAGCATTGTGATGCGAAACTCACAATATTCAGCTCCTCCCAAGGTTCTGGAGATGGCGTGACTCATCGTGGGGTTTAGGTCGTCTGAAACAGATGGAGGCGAGGGTTCGAAGCAGGGTGGTCAGCAGCTTCGTAGAGGTTCACCCCGATCGTCCCAAGCAGTCTGATGCGAACCACACGGTATTCAGATTGACCCAAGTATCTGGAGATGAGGTGGCTCACGCTGCGGCTTAGATCGCCTGGAACAGATGGAGA